>NC_092865.1:22020214-22059945 GCF_032062135.1 Pyxicephalus adspersus | reverse complement strand
AGTTATTTTGTATTGAATGCAATACAAATGGATTTTGAATCATCGGACTCATCGGATGCAGAAGCAGGAAGAAGATAGAAGAAAGAAGACAGAAATCTCGGTGCTGGAAGGCGCGGGACCCCGACGTATCATGTAAGCGCTCTTTTTACTAACCTTCCCTAGGTGTTCCAACCCCGAGAGTGACTCAGGGTTACCACTTGTAGCAACTTTTTCTACCCTGAGTCACTCTCGGGGTTACCGCTATGGAGGTTAAAGGAATATCAGTAGTGCACTTAGCAACCTTTGCAAAAATATATTCATAGTGATATGTCACTTAGCTTACTGAATGAGGCAAAGTTCTGGTGACTTCAACAAATAAAGTACAATAGTGGGTCCCCTAGATAGTTCTGAATAGATCTGAGGAATGGCATATCCCCATAAAAAGGAGCAAAAAAGGATAACCTAGCCGGTTAAGATGGTTTTCCTTTCTGTTAACCATCCCATCATGTTGAAGGGTGCATTTTATTGTGTTAGTACACTGGGTTGGCACTAAAAATAATTGGCATTATTATGTATTGTATTAAGATATACATGCTGCTATGTGTTGTAGTAAAACATTTACAAATATGGCAAAACGTATGTGGAACTATGCCTCTAAAGGAGTGAGAAAATACAAAAGCAGGAACCAGCATTGAGTAGCCTGCAAACTATGTTAATCCTGGTGATATACCTAGCAAACCCATGATAGTTGCAAACCTAAACCACATTTCCACGTATCTATAATAATTGAATATTTTGTACTATTTATTTTCTTAAAAAATTCACAACATAGTGTGTTTTTACTACAAAGAAGTAGTTGTGCAGTTTTTACCTTTTCCAGGTTTACAAATATCACATTGTCTTTTATGATGAGTTGGTGTCAGCGCTTTTAGAAAGACTCATGTGTTTAAGCACTGTATAAATAATACTTAGGAACATATAAAGAAAAACAATGGTATCCACGTACATGCTCTGCTGCACAATGTTGAACAGAAGCATTTGTACTGGTGACATTATGGCCTCTCATACCGAGGCATATAACACGCTTATGTCTTAGAAACTAGATTCTGTATGCCCTACAGAATTCGAATACTGAACTAAATTAAATATAGGTACACATGCATAATTATTTTCAAATGATGATCACTTATTAGCCACAGAAAACATGCCTTCTAATTTTCTATGTTTAAGCTCTGAACCAGTGGTCCCCAACCTTTTGGAGCTCACGGACCACTAAATGCATGGACTCCGGACCGCACATGCCCGTGTGTCACTCAAAGGGGAAAAAACTTCCCCCAGAGTGACGTCATGATGCCAGAACCTGCCCACGATCCCATCAGAGGTCTGATCCTGTCCAGAGTCACAACCTGCCCACGTCCTGAGCCTGCAATGCATACTGGAGACGTGGTAGGCTGCTCTAGCCGGTGCACCCTGGTGCACTAGTGGGCCACTGGCGGGGGGACCCCTGCTACAAACTATACAGCACATGTATTTTACAGCTGTAAAGCCTTTCCTTCTAAAAACTGAACTCAAGTTCTAGTTTTGAAAGCAGAATTTAAGTAATATATTTGTTAGAAGTTAGAGTTTCATGGGGAAGATGAGGCTTTGTCTATCACTTCTTTGGGTGCCTTACCGGCCACATCTATGGAGGATTTGCATTTTCCCAGCAAGACAGAAAATAGTTTAGGACTACAAAATGCCCCCATTTTTCAATCTCTATCGAATGGAGGCCTTTTGTAGAACAATGTTAGCTGATAATAGTGGATTCATGGCAGAATAAGGGGTATATTTTTCATTTTTCAGTATAAAACAAAACAATTTTTTATACAGCAGACCAAATGAGAGCAGTTAGAGAAGTTCATTGTTTGAGTTTACATACACTTTGAGCCACCTTACCACCTCCTGTCTACAGAAGCAGATATTTACATGTATAGCCGGATTTTCTTTTTCCCTAAGATGATAGCAGTGCAGCCAGTGAAAAATGAGCAACCCCGGCAAGGATAAACATTCAGGTTAAGTCAGAAGAGTGACTTTCAGAAACAGATGATCTACCAAGTGAGTCATTTTTAAAGCTAGACGCAGTAGCTGAAAGAATAAAATGATGTTAGATTTGCCCATTACAGAGAACCTGTATATAATTTCCTTTTATACCTCTACCGCGGTGGAGGCATCACTCAAAAATGAAAGGAATGATCTCTGCTACTGCAAAATGTGTGTTTAAAACAGTCAAAGATATCCTACTAGCATGGGATTAGCAGGATAACGCTCTCTATTATTTATTTCAACTAAAGACAGGATAATTGCAAGTTTTCAACACAACATGTTTTGTAGGAAAAAAAGTTCATAGTAGTCCATCAGATTTGTAGTATATGAGCTGATAAAATCAACGTGTATTTTTTTGTAGTTTTAAATGATTAGCAGTGCAAAGAAATGAGTTTGTGCTTGTGTTTTGGATTGCTAATCGCATTCAGGGGGCTCTACAGCTCGTTTTTAAAATGACCAAACACTGGTCAATAGTTTCAAGATTAGGTAATGACCACCAGTCCTGGTTTACATGACATTGTGTTTTCCAAAAGTACAGTTTGCCCTAATTTGTTCATGTTTTCCTATAATTTGCCATTCAGAGGGCTCCCTTACTATATCTTAAGGTGAAGAGACACTGCTTTATGTTTCCAAGACTAGTTGATGGACGTTTACCCAGTCCTGCGGATTTACATCACATTTTCTTTCACAAAAGTGCAGTTTACCCTAATTTGGTTCATGTTTTCTCTTTCTATGGGATTCAGGGGGCTCCCCTGCTCTGTTTTATGGTGGCCATTTGGTGGTCGATGGGTGCAGGACTAGGTAGCGATTGTTTACCTAATCTTGGTGTTTTATCTGATATTCTTCCAAATGGTGCAGTTTACCCCAATTTTGTTCATGTGTTCTCTTCCTGCAGTTCCTGTGTTCCTTCCTGGTGAACTGGTACAAGACAAGGTACAAGGTAGCAAACTGATTGTTTACTTAGTCTTGATCGTTTTCTTAACATTTGCTTTCCCAATGGTGCAGTTTAACCCAATATAGTTCATGCTTGTTTCCTGTGCCATTCTGAGGGCTCCCCTGCTCTGTCTTAAGTTGACCATAAGTTAGTTGATTGGTGCAAGACTAGCTAAATGATTTTTTACCTAGTCTTGATGGTTTTCTGACTTTTTTATGCATACCCTGTATACCCTGCGGTGGTCAACTTTCTTGATGAAGGGGTCCTTAAAGGCACTCCCTGACAAAAGTCCATAAATAGGGTACACATAGGGACATAGGCATAAAGACAAAGGGTATACATATGCAAAATTATCAGAGACTGTGGGCCATTTAATAGGAGTTTTTGGAGATTGAGAACATGCTTTAGGACAGTGATCGCAAACCTTTTGGTTTCCACGGACCACCAAACTTAGGGACTCCGGACTGTGCATGTGCGGGGAGCTGTGTACCACTCAAATGGAAATTTGGAGACATAACCAGCCCACCGCCCTGAGCCTGCAATTTTTTACGGGAGACATGGTTTGTGGCTCTAGCCGTGGGCCACCAAAATTTTCTCGCAGACCATCAGTTGGCAACCGCTGCTTTAGGAAACCTTACTAGACATTATATGTGTCAAATTATATTAGACTTGTAGACAACCACCTTACACATAGCTGTTTCCATACTTGTGTTTCTTATAGCCCCCTAAGCTTAAAGGAGAAAATGGGAAAACAGCACAGAAAGAGGGAATATTATTTATAAGAATAAACCAAACCATTTAATCACCAGAAGACACTTTAAAGAATGTTTTCTATCGCCAGGTGAAAGTAAACCCCATCATTAGGAAAACAGTGGTGGAGGGAAGTATTGTTGGTGAGTTTAGGGAATGGGAATGTGTATTTAGCAATGTATTTAACAATAGGTGTTGTAAACATGCCCTGCCCTTTAAAGAAAAATTAGCACACATTATTAAAGAAAAGATAGTGCTCTAATCGTTTTTTATGTAAACCTAAAGCCTGTTAAAATATATTGCAGATTAGGAAATGAGCAACAAAGTGGAAAGTAACTTGGAGAAGAGGTGCCTCAAAAATATTGGGCCTTCATATCAAAACCATGACCCTCACAGCATGCATAGGGGGTACTCTCAACATGCTAAATTTCAATATTTACTTTATATAGTAATAATTCTTCTCAATGTTTGCTCAGTTCAATAAGGCTATTTACTAATATCAGAGCATATTTGCTACTTGCCTGTGTTCACTACTGTTGTTACAAACTCTCTCTTTTCTCTTAGTATTTTTAAAAAGTCATCATTACTATTGATCATAGTTGCAGTGCATTTTGATAACTGACAGTTATCACTACCAGCTGTCACGTATTGTTTCACTTCTTCTGTGTAACAAGATATTGACAAAATCATTGTCACATACACAGTCTAGAAGGCATTTGGGAATCCCAATTTCATTATCTATTCAAAGGTCATATTTAAGGAGTGAAAATAAAGTTACAGCTTAAAGTCAAAAGATTTAAATTTTGTTTTCTGCGTTTTCTTTGTGGCACACATGTAAATTGAAAATTTCAGGTCAGAGTGACAAGAAATATTGTTCCTCCATTTGATAGTCTTAGAAGCACAAATGAACAAAGAACAAAGGATTCCTTAAGTGTTTTTGCTGTTGCTTGATTATGCATGTCACCCATCTTGTGTTTTCTCTAGCGCAGAAGTAAACCTTTCAATACTATACACTTATATTTTTTAGATTTAGTTTTGGTCATAAATTACAATAAAGTAGTGTGTTGGTTAATCCAATTTTCTAAAATTAAGCATTTGTAAATCTGTTTTTTGATAGGGCTTCTTTAGGGCTTTTGCTCCATATTGACATGATAACATCACACCTTTGCTACAGATTTTTGGCTCAACATCCAAAAAGCTAATCTCACATTTTATCACATCCCAAAAGATCTGTTGACTATGGAGGCCATTTCAACAGTGAACTCATTGGGTTTGATTTATTAAAGCACTTTAAGACTGGAGAAGATAGACTATCTTGAGTGATCCAACAAACCTGGAAAAGATCTGGTCCAGAATAATACATTTACGAACTAATAGCAAATAATTTTTAAGAAGTCAATTCCAGGTTTGCTGGATCACCAAGGTTCTTCCATGATAGTCTATCTGCACTTGTCTTGGAGAGCTGCAATAAATTAGGGCCATTGTGATGTTCCATAAACCATTATGAAATGATTTGAGGTTTGTTACATGCCATGTTAAACTGCTGGAAGTAGTAATCAGAAGATGGGTAAATGGTGGTCATGAATGGATAGATATGGTCAGCAACAAAACTAAACCAGGCTGTGGCATTTAAATGTGCTCAGCTGGTACTAATAGGCCCAACGTGTGCCAAGAAAATTTCCTCTACATCATTGCATTTCAATCAGAATGAACCACTGACACAAGGCAGGATTGATTTTTGCTTTCATGTTGTTGAGACAAATTTTTCAGTGTTTACTATAGTGCACCTGTAAATAAGGGCAGGTTGGGGTAGGTAGAAGGAGGGGTGGAGATAAAAAGTTAGAAAAACAGGGGAAATAGGGGGTGCTCTTTCCAGAAGCTGTAGGAGAGAAAGTTACCCACCTGCCCCAGGAGGCTGGGACAGTGGAGGTTAAGAGGGGTAGTTAGAGGTCCTCAAAGGCAGTATTTTTTGGATTTTGACTTTAGTGGTTGAAAGGACCCATCCCCAATGACATCTCAAAGGAGTAAATGGTTAAGGGGATGCATGTTTACGATATTGTTCCCAAGTCAGTGGGTTGCGGTTGGGAGCAGTAGAGGGATTTTTGATGGCAGACCCAAGTTGGTGGTTGGCTAGGGCTTTCAAAGTCCTGTAATGCAAATCCCTGAAATTGGGTGAAAATGGTTTCATTTGATGGCACTGTTGTTGACATGTTAATATTAATGTGAAGTAAGGATTTTTTAATGTTGGAAATAAACAGCTGTTACAGCCATTAAACCCACAGGATGTGTTGCATATTGATCGTGGAAAGTCATAAGCTGGTCATGACATTTGGGAGTGTGGAGTAGTAGCAGGTGAAATTACTTCCTCCATCACCCCATATTTGACTGTAAAATAAAAAAAAATGATCCTGCATATATACTAGGCTTCATGCTTCCAGCAATAGGATATTTTAGTATTAGTTTTACTAAAATATTCACATAATACATGGGCCAGAGTTTGCACAAGAGTATTATCACTGAGGTTTGCCAATAGCATCCTAATGTCTGAGTACAGCATAAAAAATTGATGGCTTGATATTGTCAAAATGTCTTAAGTAGATCTGTGTTATATTCATTTATCTTTCTCATTTTTTAATATATCAGAGTAGAAATAATGATAAGGATTTCATACTCTTAAAAGGATATTGTAGATAATTAAATTTGTGATATAGCACAACAGAAAAATATTTTATGCAATGCTTTTCTCACTGCCTGCATGACATTGACCACTTTAAAATTGGTGGCACATACGAGAAATTGATTTTGAGTCAACTATTGCGTGCAAATAATCTCTAGAATTCTAATTGATGCGTAGAGGACTTAACAAATTACAGATGGGTCCACTGTTATCCTAGAAGTGAGCTATTCTCTTGAGAAGGCTATCCTAAGTCAGTTTTACATATCACAGAGCGATCACTGATCCTGTAGAGTGCAGTGTGACAGCTGCTATGGAAATCTGTACTCTGAAATTTAATGGTAACATTTATTGTTGCTAGGTAAAAAAACATCAGGCAGATGATAAAAAATGACTTTATCACTTTATTTATTTAGACATTTGTATTCCATTATATATTACGTAGGAGGTATTGTTGGGGAAAATGTAAGCTTGTTATTCAAAAACGTTTATTTGCCTATCCATAGTGTTGAGCTCTACTTGGTAAGAGCTATTTCCAGGCCAATTATAAAATGCGAATGTATATTGTGGGTCTGCCCTGGGACCCCTTCCAAGGGTAAGGTGTAGCTAGGGTCATACTTTGGCAGCTTTTCCTGATTACACTAATAATAATAATAATTACGCTAGAAAAGCCTCTCATTTTAGGTGGTCTGTAGAGATCTGCTGTCATATAACTAATAAAAATATAACAGACACCGTAAATACCCTTCTTTTGAAATCTTTGGAACTTCTTTCTCTTTCAATTCCAATCTCATAGTTTTTGCTGTGCCGCAATCCTGTGTTTTTTGCCAATAAGGCCTGGGGTAGTAATACTCAGTGAGCTGGCTTTTGGCAAGGACCATGTGACCAATATCTTGGCACATTAATGTAAGCAGATTTAGTAAATGGCGAAAAAGACTAAATTTGGTTCCAATGTAACTAATGTGACTTTTAGTATATGTTATTTTATTTAGTGTCAATCCCTTTTGGTTCACTACCATATACATCATCACTATCAAATATTGTTTTTTATCCAATAGTAAGTGAGCAAGTCATTCTCCCTATGATGCTTTTTATGTATCAGTTTTATTAGTTGCCAACGCCTTGTTAACTATGTGTGCACTTTAACATATATTCTTTTTCATAGCTTAGGCAGTCCTAACAACAAGTTCCAAACCTATTTGCTTTGGGCAAATACAATTATATATGAAAAGATACAATTACACTTTGTTTGTTAAAGTGCCAATTAAACACAAAGAAAATACTGACATATAACTTACCCTTCTATGTGGCCACCATGAGATATTTAATATGTTGGTTTGATTGTAGATTCTTTCTAAGAGGGGCTACACTAAGTCTTCTTATCGCTGACGTATGGCAGATGTAGCCACCCTCCCCTGCTCAGATTTCCTTTGTTTTATATGTAGGGAATGCACTTCATACAAGAATGATTTATTAAATGGTGAATTGGGATTGATGCATTATTATTTGATATTACTTAATATATACGGATTCATCTTTTGATGCCAAATGTTAGCCTTTAATCTCTGAAGAAGCGGTGTATTGGAACTGAGAAAAATGTCAGATCTTGAACCTAATTCTGTCAGCTGTTATTGTCACCACAAGACATGTATTACACGTCCTAAGATACATATGTCATTTTTGTCTACTACTGGCTTGAAGAGAAGGACATTTTTAGTGTTGTACAGATAAAGGGTATTGATGAAATATCTTCATTGAGAATACATTTTTAATATAAGGTATTTTTAATTTCATCCAATTTTAATAAAAAAATTAAAAGAACTTATGGCGAATGCACATAAATGTAAATACATTTTCCTGAGAAGGAATACCAGAAAGTCCTACCTAATCTATTATATACATTTTCTACAGTCTAGCAGAGATACATAGCCCCGTGAGCTATATATGTCAGCATTAAATATAGTTTGATGTGTTAATGAATATGCTAATGTTGTATTCTCTTAGGTGATAAGCTTTAAAACCTGCCTTCTGTCTATGAGGCAGCAGCATGAAAGATGTTCTGGTACCTAGTACAAATGAATCTAATAGAAGGTAGGTAATCTTTCCATATGTACACATTCATATCATACACAACATTTTATTTGCATCTTTGGTTAAAAATGTATTTAAATTGTATTAAACAAAAGATTCATCACTATCTTAATGGTATAGATTTCTCAGACCCTTGACAATCATTTTACTCTACAGTTTTGATCATTTTAAAAAGGTAATCATACTATTTATATATTGTATATATGAACAGCAGTCCAAACCCAACATTGTATTACATAAAGCAATGCCTAAATGCGAACTAAACTCTGTGGGTGATAAGTTTCTGCCATAACAGCACACCTGTCGATTTTGGCACATACTTACCCTGTGCAGTCGCCTTGCAGCAATACCATGTTTGGGACCTGTCACCGCCGCATCTTAGGGCGCCACTATCCTCACTGCTGGCTCGATGGCAGACTTCCATGAAGACAGTGATCCTCCTCACTCATTGGATGATGTTACACCTGCAAATGTGAAGGAGTTACATTATACCCTGTGGCTGCATTTGCTGTGTAGTTTAGAGCTGAACAAATACGGCTAATACCGTATGTTACCATTTTTTAAGCAGGGAAGCTGAATGGCTGTAGTGAAATCATAGACTAATGTAAAATTCTCAGTAGTTAATACACTAACAAACATAGTCTATAAAATAGTCTTTTATAAGTCTATAAAAATGTCTAACATATATCAAAGGTTATTTTAAAGAAAATCTTTCCTATATTTTACAAATATTTAGGCTGTTATTCCTGATGTCCGACCAATTCCGGCTAGAACGGTAAAGAATTCTAAGTCCAAGTAGTAAAAATCCAAGTTGGAATTCAGATATGTTTTTTATTTAAAAGGTTTAGAAAGCCTGTTTTTATAGTAAATTAATAGGAGTGGCTTCTTTAGTCAATTTTAGAAAGCCACTCTGAATCCATGAAAACTGGAATTGATTGCTGTAATTTCACTTTGTAAACAATTATATTTTTTTTTACTATTGTTGATAATAAAATTTGCCTGTTTTCTCATATTGTGAGCCTAATTTTTCATTAAAATCTCTAAGAATGATTTATTCGGCCAATTTTAGAAACCTTAAACAGCATTTGGGCCAGTCTGAGTCCATTTTTCTTGTTCTTTCCTCCTGTTTGTGGTTGGGGCACTAGGGTGGTGGTTGTTGTTTTTGGTGTAATTACTCCTTGGCATCAAGAACAGGTGGTTGGAACGAGTCACATTCCAAGGCTGGTTCATTTTAAATATTGACATTTGCTGTACACTCGTGGCAGACAGCATAGTATATTTTGGAACAATGCCACCTGCTGCACTGAAAACTCTCATTGACATGACACGTAAGGGTGGACAAATCTGGCCAAATGTCTAGTTTCTTGGCCCAGTATGAAAAACAGGCAATTTTTTGGCAAAAATAGAAAAGATAATTTGTGTGTAGCTGGAATTAATTGCTAAAATTTTCTTTTTAGTCCCATCTTTCCTTATTAGCTCCAAGCTCTGTCTCTGATTAGCAGTAGCAGAAAATAGGATTTGGCAAGCACTGTGTATCCATTTGTCTTTTTAAACTCCTTTTTTATTTCTGGGCCTCCTCTAAACTTATAGATAAATAAAAACACATATTCATTGAGTATTAATTAACAGCTGGACAAAAGCATCAATAGGTAGTATTCAGGTGTAAGTGATAAATGCTGGATCTCAGCACCCATCCCAATCTTCCCTAGGAAAGTGGGCCCTTAAGTCTCAGAAGAATTTATTGCAGCTGTTCAGTCTGGTAAATCTGCTTCTGGTTCCGGCTCGCTCAGTGAGTACTGGTGCCAGTGGTGTACCATAAGGGCTGGATAACTAGCTTATTTTCAGAAGTCAACAATGGCAGCTCCTTTATTCATTTTGGAAATCTCCTGACCTCCACCCATTGAGCCTGATTTATTAAAGCTTGAGAGGATATTCTTTCATCAGTGAAGCTGGGTGATCCAGCAAACCTGGAATGGATCTAGTCCAGGATTCAAAACATTTCTTAGCAAACAGCAAATGACTTTGAAGAAATCCATTCCAGGTTTGCTTGAACACGCAGCTTCACTGATGAAAGTGTATACTCTCCAGCCTTTGAGAGCTTTAATAAATCAGGCCAATTATAGGAGACATAAGTGAAATATTGTTGAACCTCAAGATTGTTTATAGATATTTATAGATATATGTGGATAGATATAGATGTATATATATATATATGTATATATTGTATATGTGTGGGGATGTTGGTAATCTGTTTCTCTTTGTCAGACTACCTAGGGTTTCCAAGGAGTTCCAATGACACTAGGGACATTAGACAAACTGATTCAGTTCCCATAATAATGAAGCCTGAGTCAGCACGAGTTGGATGAAGAGCTGGACAGATGGATGGGGTGATGGCCCATCCAGACTTTTTGGTGACAACTAAAATTAGATGACCCCACCAGGCTTTACCTCCAGCTTCCCATATCAACGTAGCTAGGAGGCCTAGTAAATTCCTGAAGTTACAGTAACCAATCCCAGTCTAGGGGGGGGGTGCATCAACCAATAGTCATCTTACAGATCACATCCAGTAACCAATCCAAAAGCCTCAAGGATACCTAATGGGAATTGACTATAAAAAAATGGAAACTGAGAGAATGGAGAGCTCTTGGCTTGCTTGCTTTTGCTTACTCTCTTTGTCTCCTGAGGGTCTCTTTAGGTAAGCTGGTATGGAGTCCTCTTCTGAAGGAACCAGGCTCCTGAGGTACCCATTAACCTCTTAGCAGGTAGCTATAAGATATTCCTGATTGTAGTCTTATGGGTGTCTATAATAATATTGCATTACTTTGCCATTTTGTAATTACTGTAATGTGTAGTAAGCAGTATTAGATTATTACAGGCCTTACCTACTAATAGACTTATGTGTATGTATTGTATATTGTACTCATTGAAGTTCCTATATTTAGATATCAAACAATATTGCTGTGTATTTTATGTTTCACCTTGTTTTTGAATTAAACTGTTTGAATGACTAGCTATCATTTGTGCATGAACCTTCTTTTATTGAATATCTATATGCATTCATAGGGGATATACCATCCAAATTTATGCAGATAAATATTCCAAATCAACAATATGGTCAGCCATAAGAACCTTCTGTGGATCAGAGTGGCATTTAACAGCATGGGCAGTAGGAAACACATGTAATAATACATTTTTTTCTTTCTGTTCTATAGAGAGAGGGTCACTTTAAGATAATTGCAAAATAAATGTTTATTAATCATGCACCATATGTTTCCTTTAAGAAAGTGACATACTTGTGAGCAAAGGATTCTGGTTCAGAAAAATTCTGTGAAGCTGACCCCTCTTGACAATTGCCCTTACTTTCTAGATAACAGGGACGGCTACATTCCCTTGGGGGAAACTGAAAATGATTTGCAAAACAGCAAAAATATGAAATAGAAATTACACCAGCCTACTTAAGGCAATGTTAAATAGTAAATAGGATTAGAGAAGCATTTCATTCCTTTTAAACACCAGAGACTATATATAGGTGACAGCGCTGTTCAAATAGTCCTGCATTTGCATTTTTATGAATCATCCCAAAGCATCAAAGAAAATCTAAAAGAGATGGTGGAATTTGCCCTTCGTGTCACAATGGCATATGATTAATTGGGAAAGTTGTATGAAATGAACCAATGCAATTATTAAAATATAAACTTTTCACATTCTCTCACCAGGTCTGCTGACGTTCTGCATAAAACACGGATACGTGCTTCATTAGCCGGTTACAATTGTTGCAGCCGCAAGCAAAAAACATTTTTTTTTCCTTGTCTTTTTAATTTTCATATGTCAGAGAATACTTTGATACACATACCCAGGAGAGCTCCATTGTTACCTCCCCAATAGTAAAATAATCAGCTCCCCTTTGTTAAAACACAGATTTGCTGTCTCTGCTACCTACTCACTATCCTGTGCAGTGTTTGCATTTTTCCTGCAGGTTTGCATTACAAATGTAATAATTACCTGCTATGCAACATCTTATTGGTTTCACTAGTTTTATTAAAGAAGGAAAAAATGAAAAAGGACTGAATAAAAAGAATGGCTAATAAAGGGCAAGGAGAAAATTGGAAAGAAAAACACACACACACACACACATATCGATGGATAGATATGCATATATATACATGTACAGATATATATATTCTATAATGGTATTTTATTTTTTTACATATCGAAAGATTATCCCCTGGATTTGTACACCAACAACCTAAATTTGCAGTGGGAGACAGTTTTTCCTTTTTGTATAGTTGATTCCAAGTATACTTATGTAGAGCAGACAGACTGCCCAATGTTACCAGCTAAATGCCTAGCTATTTTATTTTGTGAACTCTTCCATTGTTTTTCCAGCCACATCCATTTGAAATGTATGTTTGCCATTGCTCAGGGAGGACTTTCTATTTGTGACAATGTCTACACATGGAGTGTCAGCATTGCTCCCTTTAGTCTTTATTGAAAGCACATGTGATAGGATGAAAGAAAATCTGTTCTAAGACAAACATTTCAGCTGTCATTGTTGATTCAAATTATGCAAATGTTAGTTTCCTGCCTGTCAACTTACTCCAATACTTTGAATTTACTAACCCAGAACAGTTACAGATAATAGACTTCTTACTTTACTCAAGTTTTTTCATCTGCATCTGATATGTCATTTAACTTCTAGATGATTAAAATACATATCTACCATATATCTATTGATAGGTAGAAAAAGAATAGGCAATAATCAGAGCGATATTAGATGGATACCGAGCACCCATCAAAGCCTTATCTCAGAAATTGATCCCCTAAGTCCCAGGGAGCCAAGACAACTGCACACTTGCACTTTGCAATGTTTAACCTGTTTCTGCTTGCAGTTTTAAGAGTACTGATGCCAGTGTTGTACCTAATAACCAGGAAATTAGATTTTTAAGGATGTCAACAATGGAAGCCCCCATATTCTTTTTAGGAGTCTCTTGACCCTCACCCATCAAAAGAGAAGGTAGTGATATATAGAACAACATAGGAAAAAGATGCAGCTATGGTGACCTAGGAATTTACCAGTCCTGGAAATATACTTTTCTTTGTGGAGGTAGGGAAAAGATTTCAAGTGGATCAGAGTGGCATTCGGCATGGGCAGTATGAAAAATGAGTATTTACTGTCTTTTTATATATTTCAAAAATTTTAAATTCTAAAAGAATCCCAGAGAATGCAAACCTATGAATTGGGTAGGAATATTATCTACAATGTTTCACATAGTGGTTAAACCTCTTCAAAACCCCCTTTAGTTTTTTTTTAGTTTATATGATGCTATTTCCACAAATTGGGTCTGATTTAATAACACTCAGACTAGACTGGAGAAGATAGTCTATCATGGGAGAACCTGGGCAATCCAGCCAACCAATAGCAAATAATTTTCAGGAAATCCATTCCAAGTTTGGAATCACCAGGTCCACCTATGATAGTCTTTCTTCTTCTGTCTTGGAGCACTTTAATAAAGCAGACCCATTGTCACAAAATCCATGTGTTAACATACAATATTATAGAGTGATTTTTTTTCTTCTTACAAAAAAAATATTGATATTAAAATCCTATCTAGGATGTCTAAGCAACATAGTAAGCAACAAGTAGTGCAGAACCACTTTTTTTTTTAATTAATTTACTGTAATCTAACATGCTTTTATGGAACAACTTGTGCAGACTTTAGGTCCCCTTGATTACAATGTTTTCTTTTTTTATATAAAATAATAGTAATACTGATAAATTAAATCAGTGATATAATAAAGGGTCTTATTTTACTAGATATTCTTTCACTGTACTCCACTTCCCTCCCTCCCATTTGTGTTGTATACATTAACATTGTGTCAATGGCTTGAAAAGAAACATTATCCAGGTAAATGAAAGTCCAAGCTTTCTAAAGTAATGTGGACATGACTAATCACAGATGAAGAAAAGAAGTGAAAAATCCACTACCAAGGGAGACAACTAATATACTATGTAACATGCATGTCTCTTCTTGTTCAGACCATAACTACCCCTGATTATGTTTTTGCCTCTAGGCTCTACTGTAGCATTGAGTTTACCAGTATTTAGTTTTCAGCTGCCAGGAAATGTTTATCTTACATTGAATGTTTCATGTCTATTTGTAATTAGGCCTTTAGGACACAAGTTCTTTCCCTGACAGCATAATTTCTCTCTGAGATTTCTTCTGATTATTTGCTTCAATTTTACCAATATTCCTCTCCATAATGAGCCAGTTACTGCCTCCTGGTTCCACTTTAATGCAATGATTGTGAGTTCTCAGTCTTTGTAACCCCCCACCTCCCCCAATCCCTTGCTGTGTTGCCAAAGCAGGCAATTCTGTATATTACATGCTATGATAACAAGAGCAAAGTCATGTTTTAAACATGGGGATTGCTGTTCTTCTGCACAAGTTTTGAAGCCAATGAAGTGAAAATTAATATTTTAATTTGTGCGTTAGAGCAGATATCCACAAATATTTAGCCAGGGGGGCCATTTGATGGAGGTCATTATAAATGAACCGAAGTTGTAGAAAAGACCATTGAGATCTTGTGATGATTAGACTGGCTACTCATGCTGTAACAACCAAACAAGAAATTCTGCATTTATGGAAAGGCAACAAAAATGTGGAGTAATACTTGCTATGTTATAAGGATGTTGGCAATGGCAAACAAATGGTAGGAAACAGACAGTTATTTATCACAATTTTAGTACTGTAGGACCACAAATATTATGTTGGTGGTCAGTGCTGCTTTTGTACTGTTCTGGGATAGTTTAGTTTAATTTTGGTTGTGCATATATCTTGAGGTCAGGAGCACTTTTGAGATTTTGTGTCAATTACCTGGTTCTTTGCATATATTTTAACCACCTTGTGACCATTAGCAATTGATTGCTACTAAACACTGCTTGTGTACTCCAATCCTAACACGACATTAAGCCTTGAAGTGGCACTCCATTGATGACATTCAATGTTTCTCGACCAGGGTTCCTCCAGAGGTTGCCAGTGGTTCCTTGGGCAATGACCAATTTGTGACTCCAAGGTCAGTTTAACAGAGACCAATTATCTTTTTGCTTATTTGAAGGGTGACAGGCTTTCCACTGGCCGGCAATGTAAAAAGCATTCTTCCAACTGACCATCACTCTAATGTACTGTCAGCTGAGGATGTAGTTGTTATAATAGGGGTACTCTGAACACCTGTAACTTATTTTAAGAGGTTCCCCCATGTTAAAAAGTTTGAAAGACACTGGTGACAGCTATGGTCAAGGAACATCTGAGAATGGGATCCAGAAAACCGTGAGTAGCTGACAATCTGTAAAACAACTACATGACCACAGGCTTGAAGGGCTGTCAACATTCCTTAACCTCCTGGGTGGTTCTGTTCTGATTTATTTGTCTAAAAGCGGTACAGTTTTTAATTTATTTTATTTTATTTTACAGTATGATATAATAGCATGAGTTTAGTAAAGTTTGAAACACAAAATAAAAATAAAAGAAAAATATATATTTTTTTAATTTTTAAAAAATAAATAATCTACTAATATATAATATTGTAAAATAAATGTTCATAAAGGACAATTTTTACTACACTTTTGTACTATTTTTAGACATGTAAACCACTGTATTGCATTCAATACAGTTATTTTGTATTGAAAGCAATACAAATAAATTTGAAATTCCTGCCTCGCCCCCAACGCAAAGGCCGCACGCATGGACATCACCAGGAACTCCTCGGTGACTCATCAGATGCAGAGGACGTTGGCCGGTGGGTTCAAGGAGACGCAAAGGATGATGGAGGACAAAGGAGGATGCCAGCAGATCAGGTAAGGCCCTATTTACTATTGGTTTTAGCTGTTTCAGCTACCCCGAGTGTGACTCAGGGTTACCGCTTTCAGCATCTTTTTCTTACCCGAGTCACACTCGGGATTACTGCTGGGAGGTTAAAGTGAACCCATCCCCACAATTTATATAAAAGAGTAGATAACCCTTTTATATTAGGAAGATATTACCTTTCACAAAAGAGGATTCCAGGACAGCAAGAGACTGACCCAAGGCCATGTGTGGAGCGATCTGGGGCTCTGTGGAAGAAAAAGTAAGTGGTGTGTTTTATTTTTTATGACAGTTCCACATTAAGAGTCAGTCAACAGACATAAATGGGTATATTTTTCAATCACAGCTTAAGTGGGGAAAATCACTGTTTAAAAACATTTTTTATGTAATTGTATGAGGGTTGTAAAAAGTTTCCTCATTTTTTTTTTCATTCTATTTCTTAAGAATTTCAGAAACAAATTACATTACTTTTCTACATAATCACTGTCCTTTGCAATGCATTTCCTTAGTCACGTGATACGACCAATCACTACTCCCTCTGTCCCCACCGTTTCCAACAAAAATATATAAGTGCAAAAACTTTTTGAAGACCCGTATTGTATTGAGTTGGCCATCTTCACACTATACAAAGACAAGAGCGGTCTCTTGCAATAGCTTTAGCACATTGTGACTTTTTTAAAGCTTGTGGAAAGAGACGAGATGAGAATATATTTCTTTCAGCAAATGTAAAATAATTTGAAATGATTGAAGAAACAATATGATAGACTGAACTTGCTTAGTGTTTACTGTTGTCCTCTCAATTAAAGGCACGAAATAAAAAAGAAATTATTTGGTGTGCTTGTAGAGCATATCCACCGTTTAATAATGTCACCTCTTGTCTCTCATTCATTTATTACTGGGAAATTCAAATGTCAGTAACATTAACTGTAGGGTGAATGTTAGAAGTACTATGCTTAAACTTTCATTTGACATTGAAAGGATAAATTATGATTTTCTCTTGCTTCCTATGGGGAACACATAGCTTTTAGCCATTATTAACGCAGACTTTAGTTTGAATAAGGACATTGTGTACAGCAAGATTTTCAGAGTATTTGCAAAGCTTTCAGTAGATTCAAATCAGTTGCAACCTTAAAAACACCATTCAGCTTCAATATGGAAGTGTTAAACAGAGATATTAAAAGAAGTGCCGGCCGCCACTTTAAACAAGCCAGCCAGTTGCTTGTTTAGCGTGAGCCAGGTCACCATTAGAATCTACAGTACTAAAGCTGCTCAATGCCTGCTGAAAGCTTTACAAGCACTAAAGCTTGCTGTACAGACTCTTCTTATACATGCTCAAACCCACGTGAACAAGATTTAACTCCATATATAGAAATAGCCTTTCTATTGTTTTACATTTTACTTGCATTATTAATGTAATGTATATATGTATATAATGTTTTTTATGAAAATGTGAGCATACATTAGGCATACAAGTCTTTTATCTAGAGTTTTACTTTATTTTGGTTGAAAATGGGTCTATAATCCTTGTTCAAATGTCCCCTCATTATGCTGTTATTTTATTTATAACACTTGCCATTCAACAACCTTTGAATATTCATCAATTACCCTAATTACATGATTCTAGAATTAATTTTGCAAAAGTTAAATCTTCTCCTACACAGATGAAAATGCATATGGAAGACAAATTAACCTCAATTTAATAAATTTAATTATTTTGTTATATTAAGCATTGGGATAAAAGCATTAGAGTGTGTGTCAGGGAGGTAAAAAATTAAAGCTTACATGCTACTTGTGCACGTACAAGAGCTTTGTGTAATATTTATAGCTCCAAACGAAAGAATGAACTGTAAAAATCTAAAAATGAAGGAATTTTCTTTACAGATGACTTCCATTTGCACACTTTTTATTCCACTGGCACTATAACTATTTACTGAAAATATGGATTTACTGAAAAAGGTGAGATACTGTTTAAAAAAGGAAAGGACTTTTTGTTAGGGGACATTTATATTTATTGCTACCCTAAGTGGTCAGGGTAGCAATAAAGTGTAGTTGTGCTTTACATTTAACCTATTAAAATAAATATCTTAATGTGCCAACATGGCTGGTTAACTTTGGTATTGGCCATTAAAGCCCAATCATGGCCCAATCAAGGGTATGAAGGCCTTACTAAGACAGGGGGGACATGTTCTCAAACAGAAATGCTTGGTTAATACATATATATCAGAACACCAAGAATGTCAGGCACCATGGAGCTCAGTAGGACAGCTGATCCAATGTGTATTCACCTGGAGGTGCCTGCTATGTAGTGGCTTTAGGTATTTTTTCCACTTCAGATGAACTTTTCATGACTAAAATAACATCTAACCCTCCATCTAGTTTAGGGTTTTTAGTGCCAACTCCAGTATTTAACAATTATGTATTAAAGAAGACTGAGAAAGCTGTGGTTTTTCAGCAATTAAGTTTCTGTTTCATTAATTAGGTGAATACAACAATCGAAATAGCGTATTACATCTCAGCACATTACATTCAACATAGGTAACCCATTACCATTTGGAATGTCATGGGGATGGTGTCTGTTGTCTATACATAGAAGCCTAAATTAGTTTCATAGAGATAACATCCCAATCCCAACACATTTCAATGCCAATGGACTTCCTCAGGGGATGTATAATGTTACAAAACTGTATGATAAAGCAATATGATGTATATGATTATCAATAGTGTGATGAACATGGAGGGAGGTGGAA
Organism: Pyxicephalus adspersus; assembly: GCF_032062135.1. Classification (NCBI taxonomy): domain Eukaryota; kingdom Metazoa; phylum Chordata; class Amphibia; order Anura; family Pyxicephalidae; genus Pyxicephalus; species Pyxicephalus adspersus. The sequence continues at coordinate 22,040,826 of NC_092865.1, read as the reverse complement.
CCATCCATTCCTCACCCCCCACCATCTGCTCATGTGTGACCAATCATGCATGTGCCCTACTACCAGAGGGAAGCCAATCCCTCGTCCATTTTTGGCGGGGAATTTACCTTTGTAAACCTCCCATTGGTTGCATATCACTCTCACAACAGCACGTCTATGTTGCTACATTAATGGAACACTTTGAAACCCAGAGATCTTTTTCTCAAGTTTTCTATGTTTTGGAAACCTAATGTATATGTAGTACTAACCTTTACATAATACCTGTAACAAAGGCTGGGTCTACACAGACATTTTTAAAAAAGCATGTAAATGTTCTTACTACGTTTATATGCATTTTTATGCACTTTTATTAGCATTTTAAAGCTTGCCTTCAAAACGCTGGAAACCGTCTTTGCAGCGTTTTTCCAAAATTTCCTGTGTTTTTACCACCTTTTCTTGCATTTTTAACGCATTTACATTTCAAGTGCTTAAAAAAAGCAGGAAAACACCCCATTGAAATCAATAGAAGCGTTTACGTGAGTTTTCCCACGTTTTTCAGTGTTAACCCTGCGTTTTAATTTTTCTAACGTTGCAAGCAGCGTTATAGATAACGCTCATAAACGAGCCTCAAGGAAAGGTCCTGGTGTAGATTAGCACATTGGAATGCATGGGAATTTCAAACATGGGCTTTTAAAGCCTCAGGGTAACCGCTAGGGAAAAGGTCCATGTAGACTAAGCCTTACTACTTGAATGATGACAACCTATAACCATTAACAACACTTCCAAAGCAACTGAAGTTTTTTCTATGTAGAAATGTATATAAATTCTTTAGATAGAGCATATACTATTGAATTCTATTTTATATTCATTTTACTAAACTGATTTATTGACTCCCATCCATATACTTTTTTTCTCATCCTTTGTATATTGAATAACATATACATACATAAAGATACAGCACAATTATGAAATCATTGAGTGTATAGTAAATTAATTTAAATTCATCTCCCTCCTCCTATGTTACTTAAGAACACAATTACTCATTTTACAATAATCACCCATCCCTTAGGATATTGTGAACACCAGATTTCCACCTTCCTTGGAGAATCTTGTTCTTCATATCAAAACCATTTCCAACCAAAAGTAAGTGTCTCTATATACATAGTTTTAACACTCCATGACACTACCTATTTATTATTTAGATGTATAATTACATTCACACATGATTTTGAAAAACATGGATCTATTCAGTTTACATATTTCATGATTATACATACATGATTGTATTATTATGTATCTATTTGTTTTACAACATTTATAATTTTGCTACTTACCATCATTCAATATTCTCACTAATGTTTGCTACTTTGAAGAATATTTTTTATCACCATCCCCATGTCATTCCAAAAGGTAATGGTGAACCTACGTTGAATGTAATGTGCTTAGATGTAATACGCTATTTCAATTGTTGTTCTTGTATTCACCTAATAAAGGAAATGCAAACTTTTATTGATAACAAAACCCAGCTTTCTCTGTCTTCTTCAATACATAACTCTTCAGAGGCACTTAAAATTTGGGTCAATTTAAAATTAAAGTAAATTTTTTTTTCTAATATATAAGTTAAATAAGCTATCTCTGGTAATTCTAATTTGGTTGCAATACTTAGTTTTATAGTGTATGAAGAAGACACCTTAAACACTCCATACCCCCCACAAAAATACAAAGAAAAATGCACCAAAATCAAAACTTTTCTAAAAAGAAAAAATTGTAGGAGGGTAGCAAAGACGTAAACACAATAGATAGAACTAAATTCTATCCTCATATCTGTTAAGGATATGGAGTGGGGGATCTTTATGGAAACCTGATTAAAAAATGGACCTGGTGATGTCAAAACCTCTGAAAAATCACATTAGCTTTGTGGAATATCGCAAGAATGCAAAAACTAAAAGAACAAAAAGTGTACAATATACATGATGAAGTAGCTTAAGCAGCTGTGAAACTTGTTGAAATTGTTATAATACAACCAAATAAAATATTGCATTCAAGAGAATTTTTTACACAAAGAACTCTATTCTCAGTGTACATGGCCCAAGGATACATAGGATTTTTCCATCACATTAAATACAAATTTATCCAGACTTTTCACACTTTACTTAAATTGCCTAGTTAGGCCTTAACTATGCACTTAAAATACCCAGCCTTTTATGAATATAGAATCCAATCTAAAATGTCTATCATATCTCATTACTTATCCATAGTGAAAAGACTCTGCTTTCAATACCAATTGCAGTTGAACCCCTCTAATTTACTCAGCATATTTTACAATTGTGAATTTCTTACAGGATTTAACCACTGTGACTTTCTGTGGTGACTCATCGTCTAATAACGTTTAATTGCTTCCTAGAAAGCAATACGCTAATCTCACTTACACATTTTTGGCACAAGTATGACCCCCAACACACAGAGAAATTCTGAAAGTTAAAAATATTCGTTTTTTACATCTTGCTTATAAAATATTATTCCCTTATATAAAGTCCTTTTTTTAAATGTGTGTATTTATAATTCATTTTCAAGAAGGCATAAAACCTCTGTTTTTCTCAGTGATAAATCTGCTCCTGAATAAATATACAGTTTTAGGACAATGGGTTTGTAACTTGGATGTACAATATTTGCTGCATTGTTGAAATGAACCCCCAATTGAAAAAGCTGTAGTAAAGCATTGGGCCCTCCACAAAACCTGAAATGTATTTCTTAAAATATTTTCCCATTTTTTGGCAAATGTTTTCAATTCTGGACCAAATCAATTCTAGGTTTGCTGGGTCACCCAGGTTCTCCCATGGTAATCTATCTTATCCAGTCTTAGAGAGATTTAATAAATTGGACCCATTGTGGGTCACAAACAATTGCCATTCATTTTTATAAAATCAATATATTTTGTTCATCATCCCTCGTTGCATTGCAGTGCTACTGATCTCGTGCAGTCTGTTTTGCACCCAATTACTGTCCATGTGCCTGCTTTCCAACAATGGCTTCATTGCAATCCCCTCAATAAATTTCCTTATATATATAGTCTGCGTGAGGTTTGTGCTTGTAGCTTCTATAGGACATACAGGTAACAGGGTTATAATGCAAGAACACCAATGGAACACAGGGACAGATCCTGGTCATCCTATAGGTGTAAGTACCTACCTTCATGGTAGGATCACTATGATGAGTATGTATGAATCTGTATGATTTGTCCTAACCAGACTTTTATAAAAAGGGAAGTTCCCCAAATATAATTTGACCAACACAATACTATATATTTGGTATATGTGAAACATTTTAAGTACATTCTGATTTAAAACATTTTAAAATCTTCTGAATAACCTTGAAGATTATGTTATAATCCTAATTATTATAATTTCAAAATGAATCTTTCCTACCCATTTGGTTCATAATTTTTCTGGGGCTGGTACAATACACGTAGCCTCTCTAGAATTATTTTCTCCTTCCACTACAGGAACCAAGCATACATATTACATTTATTTAAACATTATAAAAATAGACACTAATCAAAATTACCGAGTGCATAGTTTTATGAAGACCCAGCAGTCCTGGCTAAATTATTATAATAAACCAGACTTGATCTAATTGCTGAGCCGAGATACTTGTGACCTTCCCTATGTGTTTCTAAACAATGAGGTCTTACCTATCACTTTACACCTGTAATGAGATGTTCATTTAAATTTTCCAACTGTATTTTTATAGTTTGCACTGCTTACTTATGTTCTGAAAATATGTATTAAAAAAATCTCTGAGCAGCAAACCCTGCTCTCAAAAATAGTTATTTATTTTATTTAAATAGAGCATTCTAATTTAGAAATCTAAAGATAAGTTATAAAATGCGGTTTTGGACTAAATGTATACCGAGATTGAATTTTGTCATTTTCAATAATCTGGCCAGTAGGTACTTAGGGAGATCTGAAACATATCTTTGATAATCTGGTTATTACAGATTAGTGTTCCTGTAATTACAGCTACCCATTGTTCTGATTTATTAAACACACACAGATATATTTGTTGTATATATTCCCTGTATAAACCTAATCAAGTTTGAGTATTCATAGGTGTGAATACATGCTCATTGACCACAGCAGCACTTTACTGGCTATTTGAATCATGCCACTAATTGGTCATTGCTCACAGAACCCCTAGTGACCTCTAAAAGTTCCACAAAACCCTAGATGACAAACACTGCTTTATGGCTACCCAATCTTGATCAATTGGTGAATTAATGTGAACCCACAAAATGTGTCACTAAAGCTAAAATGTGCCATACTTGGTTCTCCTAAAGCACTTTGACTTCTCCCATCACAGAGAGCCAAATTATCCTATTTCCTTACTGGATCAATACTAACTTCATTAGAAAGGTGGGAACAGGCCTCATATAGTTTTTGAACTGTTTATTTCACCTAAACCCCACTTTGGTGGAACTTTGAATTAGATCAGTTCCTCCGTATTCTAGTCCCCCAGCAAGTTGGGGACAATCCCACAATATCATGGTTAGGGCCCAGTCTTTTTTGATGAAAAAAAATAACCAAGTTTTTCTTCAAACTTCTGGGGCCTTAGGTCCTCCTGATGAAGACTTTTTCCACATCTTTTGAACCAATGACACACTGCAAGGTTTTTGTAAGCAAGCATCTCTCTGATTTCCTCTCTGTCACCAAAAAGGTGGTTGCTTATCTTAGTAGAAGGACTGGTTCCAAAAAGAACAGAGGGTACCTTTCTGTAACTCATAATATATTTATGCAGGAAAATCCATATTTCTATATTGGAAAAAAACAGAATTTCCTAGAAAAGAACCTATAAAAACAACTGTTCAAGGTATAAAAGCTCTGGCTTGGAAGGTGATCTACGCCACAAATTTGATTCCTAAAATCTGACCTACGGCATAAAGTTTTTGGGCCCTGATATCTACCATTCTTCCCCTGCTTTCTCACATCAGTCCTCAATATCAAAATAAAGACATATCATGGAACATAACCCTGCTTTTTTCCCATAGTTGTCTACTACCATATATCCTGCAACTTCCTACTCACCCCTTGAATTCTAATCCTCTATTCAAGGCAAAAGTTTGGCTTATCTAAACTTTTCACTCTGTTTCTTAAAGTCTATCAAGAACTGCTATGTTAAAATGTTGTCATTTCTTCTTTATGATCTTCTTCTTTTTATGCGTTCATAGAAAGAGCTCAGATTGGCCAGCGCTGCCTCCTAAAAATTCTTTTGGATGAGATTACATGAATGGCCATTGTGGGAGTTTAAAAGGAGTAGTTTTTGCAACAAAGCTTTGCATTCCATTTTTTAGCGGATATTTTTTATCTTATTATGGCGACATCAGCCTGTGCTTTACTTTCTTTTTTTTTTTATATATATATAAATTTACGCTAAAGGCACCCTACCTCTTACTTCAGTGCTTTCCACTTTTAGTTTGATCAGCTCCCATTCCCATTCCAATCCACTGGCCAGGTTTAATATCTTATGTGTCAGTTATATTCTCTTTCAAGTGTTAATATCAGGCCGCTTTCCACCGCATGCTGTACTCTTGCAATAATACAAAGCATAACATGAAACAAATGAAAAAATCCCATTGACAATGGCTTCCCATAATGCCATAAGTCACAGTGCAATTCACCTGCTGCATAGACTATTGTTGTGCTTGTGCTGTCTCTATCTTTCCCACACACACCGGCTTATTCCCTCCACTCATTATTCCTTTCTCTCTTTCACCCCGTCTTCTCTATCATCGTGTTCTCTTTATCTTCCATTCCTTCACTGATTATGTTCTTGTAAAAAGCCTAAGCCTGACATTCTCTTTGTGCTATGCAATTATGTTTGGTTTCTTTTATATTCTTTTAAAACACATTATTTATCAAGAAAAAAAAACACAAATAAATTAATGGAATGCTGTGGGTAGCACACACCAGGCAGGAAGCGGGATGGAGGGGTTGATGTCACGAGATTCACAATGCATAATGTTCTGTTATATTATCTCTGAATGACTGCTCAATTCAAATAGACACATTTGAAAAAGATGATTGCCAAGCTGACACACTCCAACCAAGGCCATGAAACTTTTTGTTCCTTGCTGTTAACAACCACAAGAATTATCAATGTGTCACAAAATTAATGTATATTTTCTTGACGAATCTAAACTCGATAGTTGTGTATATCCTGGGGTAATTTGCCCATATATTAGGATATTTTAAACCAGTGATGTATATATGGCCTCTCAGAAGTTCTGTGAGAAACTAAGTGCAGATTCTGGATAGGTTACAGTGCAATGATGGGTAATACCAACAAATAGCAGGCTAATAAATTAAATGCAGTTTAATCAACTCACAATATATGAACAATCAGACGAAGGTCAAAACTATACTTACCTACCTACTATACTTATTTTTAATTACTCATACTTTACATGTTCTGTTCTCTTGCCTAACTGTCTGAGTGCAGAGTGGTAGTACAGTCCTGGCCTGGTGGATAGATGAAAACAGTACATACCTACCTATATGTGGGCTATATATGTAATCTTTCTGTGTATTAAAAATGAGGTTATACCAGAGACTGCACTGTTATAACTCACTGAGCACTACTTCCCTCACTTCACTTACCCTACATAGGATCTCAGTATGAAAACAAAGCTTGTCAGAAACTTGCTGGTCACTCGTCACTCGTCACTTTGACCAACAAAGCTGGTCATTTTAACCTCTTACTGAACTGCGGTACTGCACATTCATGTAAATTGCTGGCTGAAAACTGAATTTGTAGTAAGGGTACTCTCAGGCATGCCTCTGATGCCACCAGGAATTAGATACAGTTTATGCTCAGTTTTAATGATACAGTACCAAAAGGATTATTCCCCTTGGCCTTTCATGCTCCAATATTCATCCCTGGTTGTCGTGTAGATTTATGCGACAGCCCCTGACATTGTCTTGTTGTGCCCTGTTAATCTTGTGTACCCCTTAAAATATAAAATAATTTAAAAGTAACATATTGCAACTTGCATATACCCAGTATCCGGCAGATCTCCGTACTAGGAATGGAATTGATTCGTAATGTACAATAGTGAGGAGAAACAATAGTGCAATAATGCAATAGTACATTGACTACTAGGTGGCACTCGACAAAGTGTACCCTATTATCAGGTTATTCGGGACTTATTACTATGCCCAAAAGGATGTGAAAAGGTCTTAGAATGGAGAGAAGACAGAAGCCACCATGTTGCTTCCACTATGTTTACCTGCCCAGGGTCCAGGCTGTTACTATCTCTGGGTAATATTCTCCCTTTGTACATGGTGGTACATCTTACACTTTGCAAGCCCTTACTTACCCCTAAGGAAGCCAAGCTCTCTGGTGAAACGCGTCGGGTTGAATCTATATATAAAGGCTGCAATCCCTAAATTTGGTTGTTTACCTATGGACTTTTTGATGTCAATTTGGGCATAGCAATAAGTCCCGAATAGCCTGATAATAGGATACGCTCGGTCTAGTGCAACCTAGTTTTCAAAGTACTATTGCAATTATTGCACTATTGTATTATTGCACCGTTGTATCTCCTCAATATTGTACATTATGTATGTCATTATTACATAGTAAAATTATTCTTTGTCACTATAATGCCCAAAAACCCCTCTAGTCTTCTTTATTCCTATATTTGTTTTCTGGGGTAGACAACATTTAAACTTGAACCCAAGTGAAGGACCTTCCCGCCAAAAAACTTTTGCAAGATCTCTGTACTACCTAAAGTGGAACTATACGTAAAATAAACTTAACAGGGTTAAGCATACTTCTGTGCTGCGATCTTCCAGTTCCAGTACTTCAAAATAGGCATATCCTATTTTTTACAGAAAAACATTGTCTTTCACAATTCTGTTGTGCATCATTAGCTTTACATTTAAAGTGCCTTTAACATAATGGGCCATGTTGCCACTCAGGCAAAATGCATACTTCTCTATCTTCCACTCAGAAATTTGCTGTACTGTTGCCTGTTCATTCCAATACTCCCTGCTCAAGTATAAAAGAGACATGATGATTATTTATTCCAATGAAAAGTCTGTACACTGCCCTAAGAAAGAGCATTAGGGTCTCTTAAAGCTAAACACTGAAAAAATGCACTTATATATACTCATAAATAAACCAAATAGGTTTTGCCCTCAAAATACCATTACTATAAAGAATCTTGATTTATACTGGGGTCTTACCTTGTCCTGGAACAGCTGCACTTGTCTATGGTGCTTGGGTTGACAGATCAGTCATTGGAGACAATTACAGTTACCGTATTTTTCGGCGTATAAGACGCACTTTTTCTTCCCCAAAACTGGGGGGGAAAAGTGGGTGCGTCTTATACAGCGAACACAGTTTTTAAAAATAATTAAAATATCATACTCACCCGATACCGCGATCCCGCGATGCTGCCAGAATCTTTTTTTTCTAGATTTTCCTCCTTTAAAAATGGGTGCGTCTTATATGCCGGAGCGTCTTATACGCCGAAAAATACGGTAATAGTCTGTTACAGTCTTTACATAAGGACACAGTGCCATCTATTGGTGGCCAACAGCCATGCCCAAAAGATCATTTAAGCAAGAAAAGTATAACTTTTTTTTGTTTAGGAAAAGGGGAATATATACAGGCTGAGCCCACATGGTTTTATTGGAATGTTTCATTGATTAATGTTTTGAATGTTAGTGATGCTAGTCACATTTTGTTCACTAGGTTTATGCTACAGTCAAAGAAGGTTGTATTGTTAGGTAAACATAAGCACAGTTTATATTTGGATAGTTTTATATTGAAGTATATACAGTTTAAGATGCAGCAGTGTACAGTCTGTTGCTGCTTGTAATGCCTGCTGACCATGTGATGTTTTTTTAAACTATGATCCTCAACAATGCATTTTGCCAGTATCAAGGATAGTAAAGTGTTGTCACCTGGCTGGAGCACCTGCAAAAATAAAACCACTATAAACAAACGTGCCCTTATCATGATTTATGGGCACACAGGCTGTTTATGTAAAACAAACTATGCAAAAAGAAAAGTGTTTTTTTGCAGTTTCTCGCATTGCACAAGCACTCTGTTTCTTTTTAAAAGCATTTTGTTGGTTATATATGGGTAAAGTGTGTACCTAGTTCTATCTATGTTTGATGCAATTAAAATTTTGAAATTGCTTCATGTTTCCAATATAAAGTATCACATGCAAAACTCATGGCTGGGGAAATAGTAACACGAAATAAGGGCAAAGTAACACTTTTGGGACCAATAATGTTTTCTTACTTCTAAGAAGAATAACACTGTGATGTTACTTTTATACCTATAGGCATTATTTTTTAACATTCATAGCTTTATTTAGCCATACCACATTCATTTCTGCCTTTTATGAAAAAAATTTAAATGCATGGTTGGAAAAAGTAAAACCTTTTTCCACAAGTATACCTTGTGGATTTTTAGCTAAGGACCATGTATTGAATGTTCTGACCCTGTGGGCAACATTTGAGGAACCATTATTTAAATTGCTACTCATCACTCCAACCTGTGCGTGCACACCATATATCAACCACAGACAACTCTAACACTGACAGATATCCAATCAGATATTACAAAAATGGTGAAGGAGGCTGTACAAAGGTGTCATATTTACCCATCTTTGCATTTTTTTTTTGTTATAAATGGTCTTGGTTTTGGTTTGCATAAATACTATCTGGCTGAAAAAGTTTCTATGCCTATGGGGTTATGTTACTATCTGAGGTTGCTTCAGTTAGTCAGAAATGGTTTCGGAAATGTTATGTGGCCACAAATGAGGTCAGCTGACTAGTTAAATATACTGAATGTCTGGGTTTTTCCATCAATAGTTTTTTTCTTCCCTAAGGGCATGGGCATATACTAGGATGCCAGTGCTAGGTTTATTGGGCTTAGATTGTGAAAGACTGGTTCAGGAGTATGAGATAACATTTTCACACGTGGATTGACCACCACAGAATTCAGACCTTAACACCATTCAGATTCTTTGGGATGTGATGGTGAAGACTTTACACTGTGGTCAAACTCTTCCATCATCAAAACAAGATCTTGGTGAAAAATAATGCAAACCTGGATAGAAATAAATGATGTGCCATTGCATGGGCTTATTGAACCAATACCATGGTAATTGCTAAAGCTGGTCCAATGAAATATTAGTATGTGACTTTTTTTGGCCAGGCTAGAAAATGCTGTATTTTCCACAGTCACTTCTAAGGAACCCTCTGCCAGGTTATTCACACCTACAAATGCTTGCTGTGTACGTAACAAATATCAGTGCAAAGTTAAGTTTGGTTCAACCTGTTCTATGACTTCTGCAGTTGTTCTCTAAAGCAATGGAGATTGATATAACGTAGTGGTGTGACCCCGATCCTACCCCAAAGATAGATGTATGAGAAACATTAACATGAAGAATAGGGCTTTGCTGGAATGTGTCCAAAAAGATTACACATTTAATGAATCCCAAATCTGACATTCCCAAGCGAAAGATTAAAATGTTAATAAATGTTAGCTATCTACATGTTGTCCTATTGTGATAGTTGCAAGAAAACTGATGTTTGATCAGCCATCAACACAGCACTGCAGCTTTTAAACACCGCTCACTGTTTTATTCATAGGCTATTGTAAAATCTGATACCATTTTTACAGCTGTTCTGCACTTCCACATCACGTGTAGTGAACGTCGCCAGCTATTTTCTTTGTTAGGGTATGCATTAGCTTGTAATTACTAAATAATTTGTTACTATGAAAATATCTGCTGTTATTCAGTAAAACTGTGCATACCATAACAAGAATAATAAACCATTAGTACTGTGGCAGAGCCAACATTTCCTAAAAGTGGGTATAAAGGCACACAGCACAAAACAAAATGTCACATTTACTAAAAATACATTTTAATACACCTCTAAAACATTTATTTTGTGTCAATCGAAAAGGTGCAAGGTGCAAACCATAATACCAATTACAAACCAGTAATATTCTGGCAAAACTAACTTTTGCTAATAATGAGTATAAATGCACACAACAAGGAACAATAAGCTATTTTTACAAAAAAAAAAAATTTTTTTAAGACTTTCAAAACATTGCATGTATAGGAAAGGTGCAAGGAAAAATGTTAAGTGAACCATACTCTTTAATAAAGATGCATTCTCAGAAGACATTACCACTGTGCTAATGTATAATTTAAAAAGTATTAAAATTTGGACAGGCAGTCAAAATCCTGTTTCGTAATACCAATGGATTGACCATGTGATAGAAAAAGGAGCTTTATTTTTGTGCTCCATGGCCTGATTGAGCATGATGTCAACTCTACAAAAGTATGTCAATAGTTTACTTGTCTACCCATGGGCTGTTTTAATGGCCAAACAAACCAAGTTTTTGACTCACTGCCTTGTGCCCACCCATACTGATTGACTGAACCTTTGCCTTCCTTGCTTCTTGTACTGTTGACTTAATTTATTGAAATTACAATAAGGACCTATGCAGGCATCATACATTCATATATATTTGGAATTTTCATTCAATCACTTTGTGCATTTTTATAATTCCCATTGGGATGCATTTTTTTCTCATTGCCATTAATAGGTTTTGGGAATATCCACTGTAGTTTGCCAGGCTCTAACATATTGCCATTCTTGCTTCAAACTGGCTATCAGCACCCTTGATATCAACTTTCTTAAAGTGAAAAAAAAAAATACTTTTACTTTCCATGAGCCCTAAATCCTTTTAAAATTGGATTCCAGTCGCTCCCGCCCCATCCTCGAATTCTTATTTTGTTTTCCAGCATAGGGGAACCAGTGAGAGTTGCCATCTTCTTTTGTTTTCTTCCTTCTTCTGTTTACATCACCTAACCGCGCACAGCTCGGGCTTCAAAAAGGATGATGTTTACTGACAATGTAGTAAAAAAATGCCAACATAATGCTCATGTGCACGATCCACACTTATTTTTGTTACATATCGAGAAAGCCCCCTCTGCATATGCCCAATTTCAAAGGGGGAAAAGGAGCAGCCTGAAGCCTCTTGGGTTATATTATGTATGTATAATACCTAAAACCTACAAGACAGCTGGAAGTATAGTATTACTGTACTCATGTGTTAACTTTCTGAACAAGTATCTAAAATCCCCATATTGAATACAGCGGGGTGGCTGGAGAGAGACTTTCCTCCAGCATCCAGTCTTAGGTGTCTACAAATGTACAGACTTGTGAAGAGGTAGTTCTGAAAGAAAAAAAACTCTTATCATTTTACAACTTGGTTTGCTGTTGCAATTTCAACAAAAGTGTGCAAAAACAAACAGGTTAGGACATGCTGTGGAAAAAAGGTGTGAAAAGCAATGATATTGAGAAAAACATACCAAGTGGAGAAACCTTCTTAAAAGAAAAAAAAATAGGTTAGTCCTGGTTTTGGAAAATAAAATAAAGGAAAATCATTGTGCAAATAATAGAATACAGCTAATGTGATGGAAAGCAAATATAACAGAAAGTTTACTAAACAACCTATTGATAAATAAATATCTGATACCAGCCTAGCATACAGTAAACAGGCAAAATGCATCAGATGTTTGGTAAAGCATTGCAAGCTGCACTGGTTCCTAATATTTGTTTAGAAGGACCTGATTCAGAGTTCACCTAAGAGCAATCAATGTTCAGCATTATTTTTATATTAATTCTGGTATTTTGATCTGCTTCCACTGACTTGCAAAGTGGCATACATGTATTGACTAATGAAAAATGAAGAGCTTTTTTAAAAAGGAAATGAGTCAAATGAGAAAACATTGACAATAGAATGTCAAGGTTTTGATCTCAATCTTTTAAACTAAGATCTCTAAGTAACATTGGAATACATATTTTGTATTTCAATAATTTTTATTGGGGTTTTAAACAAAGTATAACGAGTAACAAAACATGAAAACAGACACCATCATGATGAGAACAAAACAGAATTATAGGGACATATTCGAAGAAAAACACAAGAACAATCATGTGATAACAACTATCGAAAATATGTCAGTTATATAAACAAAAATAAAAGTCAAAAGAACAAATTTGCGTATGTGTCTCGTTTGGTAAAAATTCAAGAAACGACAAGAGAGATAGAACGACAAAAGAGATAGAAAAAAATAAAAGAAAAGAGAAAAGGATAGGGGGGGTCTGGGGAGAGAGGTGGAGGGAGCCAAATTTAATTGGACACAGAAAGAGAGGAGGAGGAAGGGAAAACAGACAAGGGAAGGGGAAGAGAAGACTTCAGAGCATTCATGTATGAAGAAAGAGAATCACCACCTATGAAACATTAAAAGAAATCCAGGGCTCCCAAATATCATTGAATAATATCAGAGAGTTTTTTTTTGTGAGTTTATCATTTATCATCACCAAGTTCAGTTTGGTATAGATGGAGGCTAGAGGAATTGTATTTGTTTTTCAGTCTTTGGCTAGGGCTAGGGAGATTCTACCTGCCAGGAGTATTAGCTTGGAGAGTTTTAATGCTGGTTTGGGGAGAGCCAAACTCAGTTTAGCAAATAGAGCCACTTCTGCAGAGCATTGGACCTCCTGACCAAGAACCCCAGAAATCAGGTTAAAAACCTCATTCCAGAATCGAATAGCAATCGGACACGACCACCAAATGTGAAGCCATGCTCTAGAGTCACAACCCCGGAAACACAGTGGGAAAGTGGATGGAAAAAATGTAGCCAATCTGTCCGGTACTAAGTACCACCTGAGTAGAACTTTTGTATTTGGCTTCTACCAGAGCAAAATTTAAGGAAACCCTAGTTAGAGAATGAGCAAATTCACACCATTCCTCTTGATCCTATGTTATTCCTGGATCAGATTCCCAGTCAGCCATATATTTAAGTTTTTCATTTGAAGGGGACCAAGGCTACATAAATGATGGATATCTGCCCTTTTGTGGTAGCTATGGAAGAACAGAAGCTCTCAAATGGAGATGATTGCAAAAGTTTTGGAGCCTGTCTCATAATAGTGTTGACAAAGGAGCATGATTGTCTATAGCGAAAATGTTCCTTAGGTGGTATTTCTGGTTTGCAGGAGAGATATTCCCAGGTGAGTACCGAGCGTACCTCTATCAAGTCTTTTAGATTCATAAAACCCTTTGAGATCCACCAGCCAAAATGCTCTGGGTTTAAACTCTGGAAAATTCAGACTTTAATGCTCATCATTATGTTAGGGATACTACTGTATAGTTAAGTTATCGACTTTCCTATACTGATTAATGGGAAAGTTCAAGCAAATCTCTGTATCTGAATGTTAACTGTAATTTCTTATATATGAGCTTTTTTCACAATACAATATTTGTTGCCGCACAAAAACCCTAGCTCTTCTACTTGTTCTTTGCTCTATTTTCATATTGCTCATGCCTTACTAAATCTCTCAAAAAATAAAGGTGGTATCATATTGTAAATTAAAAAACTGCTAATTTTTACACAAATGTAATACAATTATAACCTAATGAACTAAATAATGCATCATTAAGGGATCTGGGAACACAAAAGTATATAAAATATACTACAGGTTGCCAAGTAAACATAGTGTGCATCATAAAAGCTCATAAAAGCTCTGTTTATAAGTTAGCAGTGAATCTAGCATTCCATGAAGCATTTCCTAATGGAGAATCAAATACTGCTTTTAAAACACATTGACCCGGAAGATTCTGCACCAGGGAATATTCCAGAGAATGTCAGATTCACTGCTTTACAAATAGACCTCAATGACTATAATGAGCAACTATAATGAGTCCCAACACTGTTGCTAGCACTATTTCTTAAATGAAAAAAATAGTGATTGTGGTGAATATCTACATCTCATTCCTATCAACACAGCATAAATGCTACTCTTTCCGTAGAATGCTAATATTTTAGTAATAGGTCTTCTTTAAGGGAACCCAGGGGCTGAAATTGGGAACAGCTACACCCAGATTTTTGCACAAGAAAGGTTTACAAGCAACAAACATTATGAAATAAATGGAATGCACATATAATATTATGGTAAGATTTCTGTTAAAATTAATAACCTGCCAACAGAATCTCTTTAACATTATATTTTATTTTTTTATTATATTTCTCAAGCTTGCACAATTCTCTGTGAAATAGTATATGAAAGATTTATTGAGCTATATTTATTAGGAAAAGGGAATAGTTCAGCACCAATATTTGACCTGCTATAGTTTACTTGAATAAACTTGTCATCATTTTTTATTTTAAAAAAAGTAAACTAGGGAACACTCCATCTAGGTGATATAATTCACTTTTCTGTCGAGATTGCAGCTGATTCACCCCATTTCCACACACTTTTATACTATTTTATCATTATGTGAAATCTCACAAATTGTAGTTGTTACTTAACTGGTCTAATTCATAGTTCATGTTCTTTACCTTAGACTAGAGTTTCTCACCCAAGGTTCCTGTAAAGGTTGCTAGGGGTTTCTAGGTCAGTTATTTAGATACCAATAATATTTTTGGCTATTTGTGAAGAATGACATTCTTCCTACTGATCACTACACTAATGTACTATGATCTGTTGATATTTTAAGAGGTTATTTTAAGAGGTTTCCAATGTTGAAAGGGTTGAGAAACTCTGAATTAACCCGTTGAATTCCATGTTTTTTTTACATGTGGATTTTAGGTTTTGTAGTGCACTATACATATTCAGGATTGTACTGTCCACCTCCTGTAGACTCTTTGGGCCTGATTTAATAAAGCTTTCCAACGCTGGAGAGGATGCACTTTCATCATTGAACCTGGGTTTATCGAGCAAATTTGGAATGGATTTCTAAAAGTCATTTGCTATTACTTAGCAAATGTTTTCAAACCTGGGCCAGATCTATTCCAGATTTTTGGATCGCCCAGGTTTACTGATGAAAGTGTATCCTCTCCAGTATTGTAAAGCTTTAATAAATTAGGCTCTTTGTGTAAAGTGATAGTAAGGAACTGTTAAAACACCTGTCATTTTTTTGTGTCTCGGCTTGAAAGATTTACTTTTGTCTTCAGCAGATAATTTATTGAGACATTACAACACTTTAGAGATGTTACAGGAATAGATGCTAAGAGGAAATCTTCCAATGGGGACATATGTTCTTGTGACAACTGTCAAGAGGAAAACACAGCTCACCTTAGAAAGATTTTATCTTATTTTCCATTCTCTCTCTGGGACAGTAAGTGAAGGTAAAACTCCCCAATAGGTAAAAAAGACAAGAAACCTAACCAGTACCTAAATCCGGAAAAGTAAATGCATGTAAATCCAAAAAAAGGTTTGGCCTTATATAAACTTTTTTTTAGCACCCAATGCAGACCTAACACCACAGTTTTTACATTATACAAAAAATAAGATTAACATTTTTATTAATTTTTTTTTTTCTCTGCCATAGCGGTTAGGACATATTTGGAGTCCTACAGCCTCTTTGGATACATATATCACATATCCCAGAAGTCTGTGGGCTGCTCCTTCTGTGATTAGGCTTTTCTGGAATGTAAAAAAAAGTGAAGTGATGATCTCAGGAAAACATGTAACCCGGTCTGACCCACAGTGCAAGAAGATGGCTGTGCCTGCACCAGAGAGAAGAAGGAAGCCAGGATGTCATGGGACCTACTTGACTTAGTCTTCAGAGGGATCAACGACTTTATACCTGTAAAGGTACAGTAAGTGTTATTTATTTATTTATTGCTGAAAGTTCTGCTTTAAGGATTTGCAAAGCAATTACTTTTTTGCCTTAAATGAATGTGTGCAAAACATACTTGGTTTAATCATTTGGGGTTAGATAAACTTCATGTTTACTGGTGTCCTCATTCTGCCATTTTTACCTTGTACTTCTGTAAACTCTGATAACTGTGGAAAATCTTACTTTTCAAAGTTTCCACCAATTGTGCCCAGTACCTTAGCTGAGTGGAGGCCAGTGTGATATGAATGCCGGTTTTATCATTTGCAATCTCTTTCTTGCAAGCACAAAAGAACACAAAGCACTCAATTTAAGAGCTTGGCTGCTCTGCAGTTTCATCAAAATGTCCCATAGGTCCAGTAAATACAGACATGTTGATTTGTCTTTTCTTTCTTTTAACTTGTGCTTTTCCCAGAGGTATTACTGGCATTGCCCTGCTTTTATTTTAGTTTTTCTTTCTGCCTAAAAGTTCAAAAGAAAAAATAATATTAAGTTGAAGTGGATCATTGGACCACATTCACTACGCCCCTAAAAGCAGGTACAAAGTTCTAATGTTTCATTTGGAGCTATTGGTTTTGTTACAAGCAAGAATAGCTGTACTTTCAAAGTAAATACAATTATCGTGGCTTAACCTCCGCCAACCTAATGTAATCCGTAGTAGATAACCCCAAAATAACTCAATATTTATGTGATTTAGGTCTGTTGGCATAAAACCAGTAAATAACACATACAATTAACAACCATGAAAATAAAACTACTGATAACAGATGGCAGTTTACAGAAATAGCAGCCTCAGGTCTAATTCTCAGGTTCCATTTATCTCAGCCGGAGGGCCAAGTCTGTAAACATCACTGCAGACTAATATGTTTGTCGATGGTCCTATTTTACAGTCCTACACACCAAGTACCCTTTCATGTAGATGAGTTCCTGATCTAGTTATTTCTCTGGCATGCTGTATGCTGTAGGTAACCAGCAGAACTGTATTCTCACTTTCTTCTTTCCAGATGCCTCTGCTAGCTTACAGATTTGATTGTTAGAGATGCTCAGAAAAGAAAAATTCCAAAACAAAGTAAAAGAGAAAGACAGTTTTTTTGCGGCACTAAACTTGTTGATACACTCAAGTGTTTTTTCAGTGGTCTAAGCTATACATATATCCATTAACATGAGATGCAATCTTCCTTGATGATTAACAGTCCCATATTACAATTATCATCCTACCCCTCCAACGTAATTTACATATGAATAAACCTCTAAATATAGGCAATTCAACTGTCAATTGAATACCAATATCACATTCTTAGTGATTGCAGCCAGCTTACCAAGTCCTTAACACACACCTTGTATGGCTACACCAACCCTCACACGTGGTCTCTATTCACAGTCAGATACGATGTTGAACTCCCAAATCCCTTGAGAAAGCCCCCAGTGCGCCAAACGTGTCGGGAATAATAACATCCAATTTTCTGTTTATATCTGCTTAACCACATTGTAAATTAGGCACAAATTTATGTTCTATCCTAGATAATCTTTATCTGAAAAACTTTTAGCACAGGAGATATATGTATAGCTTAGACCATGAATATATATTCACTGAATAAACAAAAAATAACTAGAGCGTATAAACAAGTTTAGTGCCGCAATAAGCCTGTCTTTCACTTTTCTTTCTTTTTTCCTTATACATTACCAGACTAGGCATATACAAAAACACCTACATTTTTTTATGGGACCCTCTTTTAGTTGCAAAATTTCTTCCTAGAAAATTTCAAGTCAAAACAATTAAGGTGAGAAAGGTCAAAAATCTGTGTTTAAAAGAAACTTTAGAAACATGCAAGCATGGGGATTGTCTTTATCCATTTTTCTGATAGTTTTACCTCCAAAACTTGTAGTGGCACCAACTTGGACAATTCTGGCTTCCAATTTTTTGGACAAGCAATTCATTAGAATGGGAGTAAAATAATTAGGCACTTCAGAGCAAAGGTAAGGTAAGATGATAGCATGCTTATATTGTTGCTGGGGATAATTGGTCATTATATCTGAGGGACTCGAGTCAGCTCTGCTTGTAGAGGTGCTGCTCCTGCTGGGTCCAGCAGCTGCAGTGGAGAACGGAGAGATGTCTGCTGACACGATGGATCACTGGCATGTTCCTTACAGGGAAAAGGCTGTACTAAGATGGCTAAACTTTGATTGTTTATAATAGTTGAATTTTGTCTCCCTTTTAGAAGTTCCCCAAATTTGGGATAGATACTAAGAGTATGGCTATCCAATAGTCATCCCTCTCTTTGATATTAAAAATACAGTTCAACATCACTGTAAAAATGAGCAAGCTCAAAACATGCCATGTTTGCCTAGATGGACCCTGAATTTTCTCCCTCTGTCCCCAACTAAAGGCCTTCATTCTTCTCCCAATCCTCAGTGTACCTGCATAGATATCCACTAGACTGATGACGAGGAATCTGCCACTTCAAGGGACATATTCCTAAAAACCTTATAAGATACTATGCCTTGCACAAATGTGCTTTGTTTAGATGCATGTTGCTGTACAGTACCTTCCTATTTACCTCACCACTGTCCTCCTTATTACTCTCACCAGGTTTCACTGTCTTATCAAGAACAACATCATCATTGTGGTCTGACCCTGACCCAGATCATGCCAAAAATGTGACACCAAGTGCTGCTTGTCTGCCTACTGTTTTCCAAGACCTGTTTTTTTGCAACTCACTAATACCAGTACTACCTCCAGCACCATGGTCAGCATCATCATTAGTGCCACTATCATTACCATTATCAATACCAACATGACCCCTACTACTACCACCAGAAGCCACTGCAAATCTAAGATAGTCAATAACAGCTGTGCTACTGTTAATGTGTTCCTCCACCTTATGTAGCTCATCCTTAGGCAATAAATATTGTGTGCCATCACACAGCTTCTTTACCTCATCAGCATATGTTTCCTCTGATTCACACAAACTTTCTTTCTCAATTTCCTGTGAGACATGAAGGCTGAGTACAAACAGAAGAGTCACCCTCATAGACAGTGGTTTTAAGTGTTGCAGAGAAAGTAGAGGTAGCCTTGCTTCAGGGTAACGTATCACTTACACTGTCCTCATGTCCCTGCTGTGACTAGTACAATAAAAGGGCCAACCAGTCTACAAAGGGCAAATGTTGACTGAGAGGAATCCGCATCTTACTATTTTGTAAAAACATGTATAATGAGGCTTCTTGCTGTTTGTTAATACTGGTGGTGGTGTGCTTAGTGGTGGTGTTTCTGTCCTTTTTCATTCTACATGTAAATATATTTTGGGGATTTTGAATCCAAACTCAAGAGATTTCATTTGAGTCAAGGATCTAGTAGCAACTGGCCTCTCAGGGGGCCTGCTTACATTGCTATTCCTATTTAGAACTGATGAGTGAGTTGGTACGTTTACATTCATAATGTGAGAAAAAGGGCAGAAGTTACTAGCGACAACAAGAACAATTTTTTTCCATGTAGCTATAGCTATAAATAATGACTGTGATTTTACTTGGTAAACAGTCACATGGGAGAAAAAACTGGTGAATGTTGTGCAGCAACATGGTAACAAATGTTAATTGGAAATACTTTTTCTGATTTTACTTGGTTAACAGTAAAAATATGAGAAAGAGCAGGTGAAAAAAAAATCCTTTGTATAACTGAAAATAATTTGAGATCACTTGTTTAACTGTCACAGTATGAGAAAAACAAGCAAATCCTTTTAGCAACAATGGGAAAAAAATTGCCTGATTGTCTCTGACTAGCAGTAACAGCAAATGATATTTTGGCAATGTCACGGTCCCTTCCGTGACTGAAGTTTGAGGATCTGTCAGACAAGCTGCATGTGAGGTTATCTGACAGTCTCTTGGTTTTTACTTGTTTCTGTGTTGTTGTTTGTAATGACCAC
>NC_092865.1:22012260-22018758 GCF_032062135.1 Pyxicephalus adspersus | reverse complement strand
GTTGTTTTTTATTTGCTTGCGCAGCTACTTCTCTTTCCCCCCTTTGTCCCTGGCCAAATCCTGCATGCTGTATTCTTGACCCAACTCTCTTCCATGATCATCCATTACCCAGATACACTTACTGCCGACCTCTTTAAATAACTAATGCTCCCTTCTTCTGGACACAACCTATAACTCCCATTCTCTTTCTTTCATCTGCACATTACAACTGTATTTAAAACCACCAGCACCTCTAGGCATATCCCGACCATAACCTAATCTGGCCATGAAAGCAGGTATTGCACTGGACAAATTCAGGTCTGTTTGCTGTCCTCACTGACAAATGCAGAATGTTCTCTAAAGTAATGCATGGTGAGTCATGGAATTACAGGGTTGTACCTCCAGTGTGTACCAATATAAACTGCAATGCAAAGGAGCTGTGATTTATTGCACAGTCCACAGATGCAGAGAAGGCTAGGAAAAGGAAAAGAAAAAATACTTGGAAGACCAATTCAGAATAAGGAAAAGTAAGCATTGAGCAAGATATAGTTTTTCACAGATATTGTTAGTAGAGGGAATTTCAGTAAATGGAAAAGATGAAGAATTGCCTGCACACCATAATGAACACTTTTCCTATAAAGTATAGGTTGTATACAGGTACAAGAACTTAAATGGCACTACAGATACAAAGTGACTATGCACTCTCTCATTATCAGCTCAAACTGGTCACAAAGACTGGCAGAGACATTGCACTCCACTTCCTTGCTCACTAGGGTAGATCTTTTGCAGCAGATGTCAGACACAATAAAAAGTCTTAGAAGAGGAATTACACAGTACAGGGCCCGGGTAATTTAAAAAGGACCAAGGGGCACTTTACAGATTTCAGTGTACTTTAAGGTGCCAACTGGAGTTAGGATATAGTCTAATAGTTTAATTTTGTTTATGTTTATATAGGTATCTTTATGGAAATAGTAGATCATGTGGCAGTTTGCTTAATATTATAGATACATTGGATAGTGTTTCTCCTGATGAAGCAGTGGTGTGGAACACATGGCAAATCTACAGAGCCAATATACAATTATGATTATAGTTATGTATGTTTTTATGTCATTTTTGTTGTAAAAAATACTCTTGATTGTGATTTTATGTACCTTAAAAGTCCATGTATTACATTTGGCGGTGTAAAAACATAAACAAATCATTACTACTTGTTATCGGCCTCCTGCAGCTCCTGTACAGCAAAACTCAGGCTGAAAGAAATAGATGCAGTACAATGATATCACACCTGTGAAGTGATATCGGGTGACATAGAAAAGCAAAAAGATGGTGGCCCCGGTGTCCAGCACATACCCATGCCGGGATGAAAAAGGAACACAGTATGGTGTGGGACCAACTTTATTATGATTACAGTGGGATCCATATGTACAGGTACATGTACATTTTTTTTTTTTTTTGTGATACTTTACCTTTAACCATTTTTTAGTATACTGTAAAAGATATGTGATTTCTGATTTAGTGGTCTAAATTCTGCTGATAGTTTTTTTCAAAATACTTTGTTAGAGGGGTAACAGGCTAAATCAACTTTTATGGATAATCATTTCAAGAAAAACCTACAGTATATAGATGCCCTAACAGCTTTGAAAAAATATTTAAAATATTTAATGGCTTTTTTACATACCATAATGTTGTTTTTACTAAATTGCACTGTAGGAGAAACAAAGTCAAAATGAACAAACTGCATGTGAACTGACCTTTGGTGATCTCACAGCAGCTAAATTCAGCTCTTACACTATTGGTTGAACTCTGCATTACTTTACTTTTTTCATAGACTGCAATATTTTCAGCAACCTTTCATTTCTCTCCTTTAGAACTCTGTATCCTTGCCAACAGCCAAGCTAGAAAGATATAAATCCAGTGATTGACACACATGGAGAGCTGTATAAGCAGTGCAAACAAAGGGCACTAATGAGTGAAAAGCATTTCTCTTGCTATAATGATAACCCTTAGCAAACTCCTGAGTGTTTTGATATTTTGCTTAAACACCACTTTAATGCTTCTACTGTTTCTCTGTTGTACCGGCCAATTTTATTTATAATTGACCTCCTCTATGACATGTCAATTATATGTCTATATATTTAACAGAAGGTCTCTCAAATGTGTAGTGGTGGAGGCTTTGCTTTATATAAATATTGCTTTACATGAAGTTGTTTTTCAGGTTTGGGTTACCTTCTCTAAGAAACATGGTCAACCTTGGATAAAAAAATCTCAAGTCAGCTATAGTGATTCAGATAACCAAACCCTTCTCAACCTTTTTTAACATGGGGGGGGGGGGCATTTATTTTTCAGGTCCTTGGGAAACCCTTCTATATTTTCTACATCCAAATTCATAGTACATTAGTATGGTGATCAGTAGGAAGAATGTCATCAGTCAATGTTACAGATAGCCAAAAAAATATTTTGTGATCTTTTTGACCTGAGAAGCACAAATTGCTCATGGCTTAAGGAACTCCTAGATACCTCTGGAGGGATCCTGGTTGAGAAACACAGATGTAACCACTGAACATTAAAAATTCTAATGTTGCCTGAATATCACAGAAAGGTTGGAATGTGATGTATGCAACATCTAATTCTTGCCTTTAATTTATTAGGTGAACATCTGACTGCCAGAATTGTTTTAGCACCTTAGTTCAACATTCACCCAAACTGTTTCAGCCTTGAACACCAATGTTTTGGGTCACCAATGCTTGCAGGCTGACCAGTTATGACCCCATTATGGGGCTGACAATATTACCATAATGCCTTATCAATAACAACTATTTCTTTGTATTCTTGTGAGGGTTGGGGAAAGGCTTGCATGGATGGGCAAATGCAACATATGATTTGAGATGGTTCTAAGCATCTACTTTAGGTTAACTAACCTATTAATAACCTTCCTATAAATTGCAAATAGCTTATTAGACAATCATAGTCACATGTATGCAAGGATATAAAGTTTGACCATTAAAAAAATGTGCACATGACCTATAGATGCTTCTCAATTCCTCCTTCTTCATGCCATAATCCAAACACCTCCATCTGAACATGACCATGTAAAACACAGTTCTAGCTCAGCAAGGGGTGGGTTAGACCACTGCAATGAGACCCTTCTTCTGGAAAGGAATAGGCTTTTTATACAGATATTGTGTCTGTTTTCTAAGGTAACTGAACGATTGGACTTTGCACATATTTTGCTGCGACACAATGAACCTGATTTAATAAAGCTCTCCAAGGCTGGAGAGGATACACTTTCATGTGGTTTACTAACCAGTTCACAAAGACTGGAGAAGAAGATGCAGTAAACCTAGAATAGACGTCCTAAGAATAATTTGCTCTGGGTCAGCCAGGTCCCCCCTTGATAATCTATCATCTACCTAGACTTGGGGAGCTTTAAAAAAAAAAAACAAGCCCACAGAGCTCTTAATCCAACAGGCACTTTGGGATGTGATAGAATGAGAGATTTTCATCTTTGATGTGCAAGCAACAAATCTGCAGCAAAGGTTTGATGCTATCATGTCAATATGGAGCAAAATATGTTTAGCTGATTTAAACTTGAAAGGTCAAGTGGGCTTTAAATATAAGAAGATTTACTTGGTGTTCCTGCAATTGAGTGAGTGAGTTATAATGTAGTAGCTTATACTAATCAAATAACTTTGATTTGTTTTTTTACCATATACCAATGTGCCTCTGCCAGTAATGTTGTGCATTAGCAAGTATACTAGACTATATAATAATAATATGCATAAATGATAAAGCTTGGTGGGCTCAGCCGATGAATAGATATAGGTTGCTTTGTGCATGAGCTGCTTCTAGTTCTGTGCAGCGTGTTTACCATATCCACTGACGGCCGTTAAGAGACAAGCGGTGGCAAATGAGCGGGCCCTTTTAACCTAAGCATTCGGTGGGACCTGACAGGCCGTGAAAAAAGCTTATAGAAACAATGTTTGTGAAGAGTTTGTCATGGTCACTCTAGTTCTCAGGCATTTCCCAGAATTCCACACGTCTTATCTTCACTCCAGTAATTTCTTTGCATGTGTTCAGACAAATATCACGATGCATTCCTGTTTTACCTTTGATGTCATTATTTTATAATCCCTTTATACAAGAGCACATCAGAGTACATTCAGTGCTCTGTAATACAGGAGTCTTAAAAAGGAACTTTCTCTAATGTAGAGGTAAGAATTGTATTCAAATATATTATCCCTGCCGGGTACTATAATCACATGTCTGCTAAGTGCAGCTCAAGCTGCGTATTTTAATACCTAATTCATGGAGTATTCCTGGCATAGTGAATTGGAGCATTAGGTCGTTACAAGCATAGGGTTTTAATAACTTCCGGCCTAGAACATATCTATCATTGAGCGTTATCTTGGAACTCTCAGAGGATCTCTTTTCATATATATATTTATTCTGTTTTCTGACAGCATTAAAGGGGACTTTAATACACAAAGATACACAATTTTAAACATATGCATTTAAATAGATTGTCTACTTAAAACATGAGGATGATTAGCACTTTAAACTTAAAGTCTACATAGAGTCTTTTTACAGTGGATTAATGCTTTAACATTACTGCACTTATGTCACTTAAGTAACAGCATTTAAAGTGCTGTTTTTATGTCTTATTAGCTGGTACATTTGTTTGTAGTTTCTTAACAATGGCTTGATTATTTTTTATTCTGGAGTATGGCACTCCACTTTTAGACATAAAGAAGATTTATTTGATGTGGTATGAATATTAAACATAATCTGCATAAATAGATTCCTGACATGTCACAATGTACCAAAAAGTTATAACACTAATAATGATAAAAACAGTGTACTGTATGTACTTAATAAATATGAACAGCTTTTTTTTGCCTTAAAATGCCATTAGTAAAAAAAAAACAAAAAAAAAAGTTTATGCATAGGTCCCACCAGTAGGTGATGCTGTGCTCTCAAGTAAAGTGTTTAACAAACTTTTGCTGTCAGAGACAAGAGACATGAGTTTGTTACACATTTTAAATAAGGGCACAGCACCATCTACTGGCAGCCAACAACCATGCACAAAAATAATTTAAAAACGAAATCCCCGCCTCACATATCTGCATTCCATCGTAGGGAGCCACTCTATTCCTTTATTATGTAATGCATGAATTCATGTACAATGAACTATATATGCACCACACCATTTATAAATTATGAATCCACAGCTCAGACTTGGAGTGGTTGTATCAGAGTTTGAGAATAAAGAGTAGCAATCCAGGATGATTCAGCCCTAGCAGTCTAAAATAAGCCCCTGCCCACATGCCCTTATACTCATAGTAAAAAAACAGAAAACATGAACAACCCTTGATATGTCCAATCTCCCACCAGTCCTGACATTGCTGCTTTTATATGTGTAATTGTGGACTTTGAAAAGCAAGTTTTGGAATCAGTAGCTGTAGGCTTTTTTTTGTTTGTGCTTGTGTGCTAATAAAAAAAAACATCTCGTCAAGATTCAGTCATTTTTTAAAATAATCAAAACGATCTTTCTCAAATTATAAAGGTTTGATGTGCATAGCAAACTGGGTATATTTTAATTAGCTGCTTAAAAATTTTTTTTTTTTTATTTTGTTGTTTATTGATGAGTCAAATCGAAAAAAGTTAAATCCGTATATATATAATATAAATTTATTTAGACACACACCCACACATGCACGCATTTACATTTTTTTTGAAGGTGTATTTTTAAAATTACAGTTGTTTTTTTCTTGTTTATGTTACATTCAATCGCAAACTTTTGCATAATTAAAACCACTCATGATACAGTCTTGGAAAGGCACTCTTGCATTTTAAAACATGGCAGTATGCATCCCAAAACTTGAGATGCCCAATGAGGTCCATGAGATATAAAAAGACAATAGTTTCACTGCAGGAGCATTTATAAGATTTTAAGAAAGTAAAAGAAAGTAGATGATTGTTGTAAAGCAAAATTGGGGGAAGATTTGTTATATTAAAAAAAAAACAGGAAAGTTGGCTTTGGTGGGTTACACTGCAAAATGATTGCCAAAAACCTTGTGGAGGTTCCTAATTATTCAGCATATTCTATATCTAATAGAGTTCTATATCTAGTATGTATGTATGTATATATATATATATATATATATATATATATATATATAGTAGCTAGTCAACATAGGTTGGAAAGCTGCAAAACATCTTTAATTGTACAAAACAAGCATCATTGAATGTCACTTACTACTTCTAGATATACAATTCTCTGAATAAATAGGAAACCTTCACAGACTTACCCTGGAAGCTTTGCTTTATAGGGCTGACATAAGAATTCAGTTTAAGTATATACAACAAAATACCGTATTTTTCGGACCATAAGACGCACTGGACCATAAGACGCACCAGTTTTTTAGAGAAGGGAAATGAAGAAAAAAAAGATTCTGAAACAAATAGTGTCCTAAAATATTTTATGTGCATTAAAAACCAACATCACAGTCATAAACACAT
>NC_092865.1:21979255-22010976 GCF_032062135.1 Pyxicephalus adspersus | reverse complement strand
CCCCCCACTTCTGGGGGAAAAAAAGTGCGTCTTATGGTCCGAAAAATACGGTGAATAATTTGCTAAATTTATAAACAGGGAATCAGATATTTCCTCAAACATTCTCTGTAGGAATTTTTCTGGTTCAAGTGTTTTAATGGCAGTTCATGATTCCCACTAGGGAATGTTTGAAGGAATGTCAGATTACCAGTTTTATAAATATAGTCCATATGTATGGGAATCCTAAAATACATTTCTCATACTTGATCTACAGTGATCTGATTAATGAATAATTAGAAACATGTTGCTATATCTATTTGATAAATTATTGTCCCATACAGAAAGTTGCCCACAATTCCATGCATGGCAGTATTAAATGTTGTATTTGCTTCTGGCAAGCTGAATAGAGTAAAGGAAAGGTGAGCATGTATTGTTGGGTAGGGGGGATAAGGGACTTTGCACCGATTTTAATACTTTTTGATAAACTTCCATTAGAGGTGAAAAGTCTACTTTGATCATCTTATACCAGATGCAGTTTTTTTTTAACAGCAACATATATATTATACAGCACTAAGTATTTTTTTAAGCACTAATAATTTTGTATTTATAGAAAATTATATGCTATCATTTAGAACATTACTGGACATATTTTTATTTCTGATTTTTAGGTTCGTACTTTTGTTCTTTTCTACTGCTGTGCTAGCTCAGGCTTAGTTATAAAAAATAGCAAACCAAGATCACACAGCATATTTTTGTTAACTAAAGACATACTTCCTAAGTCTTGTTCCTCAACCGGCTTATGTATGGTTTCTGCAGCTCTATCCAATCTTCTTTATTGTCAGGTTCCTTTTGCTAGGTTCGCTGTAATCTTTTCCAATCCTTACCCAATACTTTAGAAATTTCAGCACCAACTTGTAATGCTTTTCATTTGTTTGGCTTGGGTTTCCATATAAATGTATATATGTATTTTTTATACACTATGTCAGGAGAAAACTAAATCTTGTTTGCCATGCATAATCTTGTTACTTTGAAAGTGTTGCATAAACAGGCTTGAAGCTGATTTACTGTAATCTCTTTTTGTGATCACAAAGCTTGCAAGGCGGTTTGCACACACGAGATTGCATAAAATAATCTCTGATCCGTGGATAACTCAGTGGAGGTTTGCCTACAGAAAAATGGCCGCCTCCTTCTGATTACATTTAAAAATACCTGTTGTAATACAGTATATTGTGTTAAAAATCAAATTGTATCTGACTACTAAAGAGAGAGGATTTTATTGCTAGATAGAATTACACTGTTGGTTATTACATTGTCGATGAAATGACATTGCCATTCACAAAAGCAGAATCTTGTCTGAGACAGCTCTTATTTTCTTTAACAAGCCTTAAATATTTGTTTTGTCTTTAAAGCCCATT
This sequence comes from Pyxicephalus adspersus, assembly GCF_032062135.1. Taxonomy (NCBI): domain Eukaryota; kingdom Metazoa; phylum Chordata; class Amphibia; order Anura; family Pyxicephalidae; genus Pyxicephalus; species Pyxicephalus adspersus. The sequence continues at coordinate 22,009,582 of NC_092865.1, read as the reverse complement.
TGAACTCTGAGTTTAAATCAGCTAAACACATCTGAAAAAGACCCATGTCTTTTTATGGAAGCAGTGATCTCTATGCAGAGATCCAACACAAAGCCTCTTGCTGATCTTAGCAGAGGGTGTACGGGATCCTTGCAGAGAGACCGGCTTTTGAACTTTGCCAGTGGTTGCTTTCTAAGGAGAAGTAACAGTATGGACTTCATATTTGATGTCCCTGGAATGTACTTAGTTGATATGAACTAAATGTTCAATTATTGTTTAATATGGTGCTACAAGGAAGTAAAAAAATGAATTTAAGGTGATTGATATTTATTACTGTAAGGCCCTGGTCCAGCACCAATACTCACCAGACGCCAGTCTTCTCCTAAAGCCTAGGGAGACTAGTTGAGCCTCCGAGCACACTGTTGCCCCCACTTGTTATAGACAAGAATGGGATCTTAGGAACCAGTGCAGCAGTGTAGGTGTAAGAATGGCTGGCAGGGTGTGTAAGGGTTATCATTCCTTTCATATCTACACTTAGAAAATAATTATTCACTGTAAAACTGTTTGGCCTTGTTTTTTTACAATAACACATATGCTATTGAGACAGCAATGGGAATGACCTTGGTGTATGTTCTGAATTGAGAACCAAACAAAAGAACAAAGATCTCTGTACAGATAATACAATTATCCTAAACCTTACCTGGTATTGAAATATCCATTTACTTATTCTTTGCTAAATATGTAACCTTTTCAGTGACAATATACCAACATAGGCTCAAAGGTAAGAACAGTGCCTTTATTGTCTTTACCATTTCAAGTATTTAAATGCTGTATGGGAAAAGGAAAAGAAAGAATATATTGAATCAAGAGAGTAGATAAAGTTTTCTGGGATCTGATCCAAAATTACCCAGGGTAACGCAGACAATTTATGTCCTCTTTTTTAAGTACACCTTCCTTTTTGGACACCATTTTGCCTCCAAAACTGCCATAATTCTTTGTGGTATGGTTTCAACAAAGTTTTGGAAACATTACTAATGGATTTTCAACAATAGCTTTGCTTTGTTTGCTGCACATTCATGGTCTCCCATTCCCATCCATAATCCTTCCATTCTACTACATGCCAAAGGTACCCTTTTGGATTGGGACCTGTTGACTTTGGAGGCCATTTTAGTACAGTAAACTCAATCTTATGTTCAAGAAACCAGCTTGAAATGATTTAAGCTTTGTGATATTCCACCATGATTAAGTAACCAAGTTAGAGGTTGCCTCTCTGCTAATAGCCGGTGACTGGACAATGAAGTAGCAGGCTTATCAACTCATCGCTTTGTTCTCTTATCAATGGATTCTGTGCTATCCCATGTGTAAATAGCACAGCTGACTGGTCCCATTCCCTTTTCTAGCTTATGTTCTACTGAACAGAGAATTTCAAGATACCAAGCCAAATGCTGGAACTTACAATGGCCACATTTATAAAACAAACATATGATGTAGGTTTAAGTACTGGATATGGTCAAGGATAGATAAAACTCTTCAACAGAATGGGAACATGATTCCACTTGAGATGTGTTCTCACACACAAAGCACTGAGCATTTTTGTTGGCAATAAGTATGTTCCTTGATTTTTCAATCCAAAAAGTTTTAGGAATACACTGGTCCCTAAATGTAGGCAACATTAAGAAATTTACCAAGAATCTTGGGTTTCTTGGTAAATTTCTTAATGTTGCCTACATTTAGGGACCAGTGTATTTTTTCATAGTTTAATATTCTACAAGAGTAAAACAATCAATTATATACAAAAATACAAAGAAAAGAATTAAGAACACAAAGAGAAGAGAGAGAAGAATTCTTAAAAGAATTAAGAACACAAAAAAAAGAACAAAGAAAAGAGAGAGAATTAAAACTAGGCAAGGAGAAAACACGGTTTAAAATTTGAGAAAACCTATTACATTAGAAATCAAAAAATGTCAAATACAAATTTTTTTTCCTGTATCATTTTTAAATTTGTTGCATCTCTGAGCATATTATGCATAACTACGGCTAAGCATAACTATGGTGAAGATAAGATGGTATCCTAGCACCACTCACCATTTTTTTTTTACAAAAGTAAATAAATTGCCATTTTAGTTCAAGAAAAAAAATATTTTGTTTTGTATTAAAATTGTATTTTAATGAGATGAGTTTTTCAATAACACATTTTGCTATTGATCCTATTGAATCAACATAATAAATCAATAATTCTCCTAATAGCAATCTAGTAATCAAAGTCTTTCAGAGGGCTAAAAACAATTTTTAATTTAATTAGGAAGATTTCCTTTCACTTCTCATGCTTTAGACTCAAGAGGAAACATAAGGATAACTTTTTAAAAAAAGAAGCTATCATGGAAATGAGTGTTTCCTGCAGAAGATTTCTTTTTTAGTTCTGTTCTGGTGGCAACTTAATGTTTTGAATTTAACCTCATTTTTGTTATTGGTGACATTGGTGATCAGAAATCCAAATAAAAAAGTATTGCCTTAAGCTATAATTTAGGGGTTTTAGGTTTAATCTTTGTAAAGAAATTTTATGTCTCTGGATTACCTTAATCACCATTCTTCTTGAAGACATCTTTTCAAAAACTCAGCATTTTGTCACAAAAGTAGGTTTGAGTTTTTAAATTGGCTGTTCTACATTTCACATGATAAAGGTCACCATGAAAGGCACATGCATTTCCTAAGCTTGTTGGTGGTCCTATTGTGGCATTTTAAACCATTATGAGTTTTCTGTTCCCAAATTAAGCAGAGTACTTGAACTATTCTCTAAGTGCATTTTAACAGTGTTGAAACCAGAGTACTTGTGTGGGTGTACATCTCCTAAGAGTGATTTATGTTGGGAAAAGAGAGGTTCATTGTCTATTAGTACAGAACAGCTAATTGATATCCAATACCATTACATGGATGTCTCCTGGCTAAATTACCTGGCAATATACCGTACTCTGTTAAAGTATACTCACGCTCAGGGAACATAATTATCTATAACTAGGGTTGTTTCATTGGCATTTAAAAAAAAAAATGATACCTGTTCTTTGTCCCAACCATTGGAATGCAGTCTTGTCATTTAATCTTCCTGTTTTTCAATGCTTACAAAAATGTCACAGTACTCTGATTCTTTCCTTTTTCCGTGTTGCATATTATATATTATTTTTTTTGTTCTATTCTCAGGAGAAAATTAAATACTGTATTTATTCAGGGGTGGAGGGAGCTGCATCCAATACCTTTTTCACGCATTCTGTTTGAATTGAATTGGTCCATTGAATCTTCATATAAAGGGAGTTCTTGACTGAACAATGCACAAGGGGAGCTATTCTGAATGCTATTGTCCACATTCAGATATGTTCCACTCTGGGGGTTCTATCAAAGGTCACAGATGAGAATAATTACCATACATTGGTACTGAGACACAGTGCCAATGTGTGAACACGGTTTGTAGCAGCTAAAAGCATTGGTCAGTGACGCATTTCTAGCTGGAACTGTATCAGAAAAGAAAAGATACAGAGCTGTATTGTCAGGAACCGGTCCTAAAGGGCCACTAACAGCAATGAACTGACATGCTTCTCCATTGAACACATCTGGGTAATTTCTGTTTGGGTAATTGCTGTTTAGTGGTCCTTAAGGACGGGTTTGCAAACCACAACGAGTCAGCTTATGTTGAATCCATGACAGGCCAGTTTTCACTGCAAGACAAACAAAAACATATGGCTTGGTTTTACGGATGATTTGATGGTCTCTGGTCCTTTAGGACTGTGTAAAAATAAATTTATTGTAAGTACTGCAACTGTAATGTTATATTATTGCTGCATTGGTTCAGAATCCACGGAAACTTACTTCAACAATTCCTGAAGGTTTTCTCATACAAAGACAAATATGAACTTGTTTCAGATAAATTGTAAAACCTATAAAATAGGACACTGATATGTATAGATATAGTGTAATTTATCATTTACATTATGGCTAAAAAATAATTATTACCACATGTCAGCAAAAGTGGTAAAGCACAAGTCGTTCCATGTAAGCATAGTTTGAAATGAATACCAAAGGGGTGACATGCTCTGTGCTGTCCACAGTGCTGATTTTATTACAGACAGTGATAACTTGTAAGTGAAGCCTGATATTAAGAAATTGGTTTAATTGTGCAGGGAACTTTGGATGGGGGCCACTGTGACATCATTAGAGTCCAATACCAATGATAAAGAAAAAAAGTCATACTTTTTCACACAGGTTTCTAACTAGTCAGTGGAACCCTAAAGTTCTTGAGATTTTATTAAGCACAGGACCTTGTTCCCAAGTTCACAGATTCTTGTTGGGCACATAGATCCTGGTTAAAGAATGCTTTTAGGAAAAGGAGGGGTGTGGGAAAGGAAGGGTGCTCTTAAAAATTTCCAATGGCACCACTGAGCTCCAAAACCATATTAAGTATAGGAATGCCTCATAAGCATAGTTTTTGATGCAATCTTCTAAATCAGTCATTCTCATCCAGGCTCCGTGGAACCCTACATGTCCTCCAGTGGGTGGTATTATTATTATAACTACACAGTATTTATATAACACCAACATATTACACAGCACTCTACAAAGTCCATAGTTATGTCACTAACTGACCCTCAATGGGGCTCACAAATAATGTTGTTAGGGTTTTTATTAATTTAGGCTGGTTGACCTCCCAACTGATGGTGCCTGCATAATCCCAGGTTTATTGCAGTTTGGCAGAGCCAGTTGTAGAACACCAGTAATCTTTTTAGTTGTCTTGAATGGTGACATTTGACTAACATCACCAAATAGACGGTCATTCTTCCCACCAACCATTAATTAGTTCATTTTATCAGGGGTTCCTTGAGATCAAAATTCAATTTGAGGGTTCCTATTGGGTAAAAAGGTTAGGAAAGGCTGTTCTAAGTAGACAATAGAACCATATTGCATTACAAACTTGAGATTTTGTGGAGTACAGGGTCCTGTGTTTGATTTACCAAACTCTGGCTGAGATCCTGGTCAGGGAAAGGTTTGAAGGAAGCAGGAAACTCTAAAAAAGAAAAGGTGACTTCTGAGATTTCAAAATGACATTATGGAGATCTAACATCATATTAGATATCATATTAATGCAAATAACATGCAAGTGAAGTAGTTAGTATATATTTTTTTCTGGATAAACTGAAGATCCGTTGTTACAAAAATAAGAAAGACAGGCTGCCCCAGCCTAATTATTGACAATAAAGCAGTAGTAGCATACTGACAAAATCATCTTGTAATCTTCACTCCTGAAAAATTCCTCCCCCCTCTTCTATGGTGTAGGGCACTACAGGAAACCAGTAGAAAGGCAAATCCAATTTTAAAAATTACATAATTTTATTATTGGCTGTAGCTTTAACAACAAGCACTTGTTGAAGGGAAAAGTTATTTAGTATTTGTTTCAACTTTCATAATGTACCTGAGGAGTTTAGCTACCTTGTAGCATAACCTCAACTGACAACCTTCTCCTCTCACCCACCTCAACAGGATTCCTTGTTAATTTGACTATTGCTAATTAATCCTTGGAATATGCCAATCATTGACCCTCCACAGCCAGCAGCCACTTGGATAAAGTTGTGTGTCTGCTTTTCTGGCATGTCCATATAACAAAAATAATTGGACCCCAAAGATTGACAATTTGCACAAAAACAGAGAATGGGATTACAAAAAAGAGGTTTTTTTTTCTACAATTCTTATCTGCTCTCAGACAGGGACTGCAGATTAATTACTTGTTTGAAAACAAATGATAAAGACTCTCTAATAGATTATAGTTAAAGTGTAAAGAACATTCTAAATGGTAATATACAGCTCACTATATTGTTTACTCCTAAAGTTTTGGATAAGATAACCAGGTTCATATCAGAGCCATCATTAGCTTTATCTAGAGGTTCACTCATGAAGTATTATGCTACATTGCTGGTCTAACAACATACCCTAATAACTACACAAACTACACACAGAAAAAAGTTGATTATTCTTTTGATGTACTGAGCTTGCAGGGGGCTGTGAGATTGCAAGTGATCATATGTTTCCAGCTGAGATTAGTATTTTTCTTACAAGTTCTGAAGTTCTGCTTACAGTGATATCATTGTGAATAATGGGAATGCAATAACACCAAATGAGGATGAAAAAGTCTACAGCATAAATGTTTGAGTGTAAATGTAGAATTACTAATTGGTGGTTTACACTTGAAGATGTAAAAAATTGCAGCTTTTTTGCCAATTTGCATTTTCAAGATGATAAAAAAGGGGATTTCCACATTATTTTCTTGTTAAAAGTTTTATAATGGGGTCAATTATTAATAAAAATCTGTGTACTTGTGGTGATGCGCTAGGAAAGTTACTAAAGCATATTGGCTGTCAAAAACAAAAATATACCATATTGCAGTTTAAAGTTGGACCTTCCACCTTTCTTTTGTCTTTCTTATTTTTTATTACTATTATTATTATTATTATTATTATTATTATTATTATTAATAATATTATTCTGTCTTTCCTGTTCACAGTAACTAAATATACTAACCTCACGAGCCAAAGCTGTACAGTCTTCAACGTTTGGCTTCATTTATAAAATATGGAATCCGACATTCCCTCAAACACTCCCTGGTGGATAATTATTTCCTGCCATTGAAACTCATGGACACATTCGCAACGCTGAATGTTTGCAAGAATGGCAGATTCCCTTGTTTATATATAAAGCCCTAATTGTTCACACTGCTGCTGCCACACATGACCCATGTTGCCATCTTTGTTCTTCTTTGTTCTGGTTCCTCTGATGGTGCTAGCATTATAGCCAAGTATATTTCTGGGCATGAGCATCATCAGACAGTGTTCCACTAACAGCCTACTGCCATACTCTTGCTTTGCACATGTGTGAGATTGGGCTTTGGAGCATTTAAATTGTTGAACTTCCTTTGATAATGCTGCTGCCGCCAACATCGTGTGGTCTTTCTCACCATGGTAAGAACCAAGAAATCATAGGGTTCAAGTTTAAAAATATATAAGTGACCCCCATCCCAATCATTTTATTGGAACATGAAAACCCATAATCTGAACTCAGTTTTGAGTTTGTTTTAAAATGTGGTGGATGTATTTGTTTAATTCAGCATATTTTTCTGCCAGTAACATATTTCCTGTCCTAGGACAGGAAGTGTGATGGCACTAGAGAGCGTTTCTCCTCTACTTACCTCTATAGCATGGGTCAAGATAAATTTGTGAAAAATGCTGATAACAGTGCAGAGATCTTAGGATCACTCAGGATTTCTAGCAATCAAATAGATTTTTTTTTTTGCACAGATGAACACTTTTAATGCTATAATTAATAGACTAAAAAAGAACAAATAAAAGAAATATATTTAAGGGTTTACATACATTTTACAGCAGGCTCAATTCATTTGATTCATTGATTTTCATGTAACCAGTTTCAACAACATTTACAGAGTTTCTGTTCAAGCAGGTAACTATGGCCATGGCATATCATATGAGAATTATGAGGTTCGGCACTGTCTGGCTCTGTCTTTCCTGTGGGTCAAAGCAGATCTAAACCCTAACTATATGACTGCTTTTTAACCAGGATTCCGTGGTACCCCGGGGTTTATCTATAGGTTGCTAGGAGTTCATTGGGCAATGAGCAGTTTAGTTGGTGACACCAATTATCTTTTTGGTCATCTATAGGGGGGGACATTCTTCCCACTGGCCATATACTGTGAGTTGTGGATAATAATTATAGAAGGTGTTCCCTGACAACCTGAACGATATTTTAAGTGTTTCCATGGTCAAAGAAAAGGCTGTGGTAGGACATTTTCTTTGCTAATCATTGACAAGGCCATATAAAAATATTATTTGCACCTTTTCTAACCTTGGTGCTGCTGATCCCCTGCATTCACTTTCTGCCTATATGGAAATACTTGAGTGATTGTTGCATGGCATTAATCTGGTGACAAAATTGGCCATGTCTATGTTATGTATGTTGAAAGGACCACTTTTTGTCTCCATCTGAAGCCCAAGTCATAGGATGACAGCATTGGGGCATAAGTGGAACAAAGGGACAGGGTGTTGTCACCCTACAGAAAGCAATTGCCTGAACCACCTACTAGATTGTAAGCTCTTTGGGGCAGGGTCCTCTCCTCCTGTATCACTGTCTGTATTAGTCTGTCATTTGCAATCCCTATTTAATGTACAGCGCTGCGTAATATGTTGGCGCTATATAAATCCTGTTTAATATTAATAATAATAATAATAATAACCAGGAACACCCTAAGAAGTTTACCAGGTATTTTTTTTAAATGAACATGGATGTTACAGGGTCTACATATATATTGTATCCATTGGTAGACAGTGCTCCTGTAACTGCTCAGGAGAGAATCATGGACTTCTAAGATTTGTAGCAGCCACCGTAAGAGGCACTGCATCTAGGAAAGAGGTATGTGTCACTACATGTAATAGATAGGTATAATGCATTGTGTGTAATACAGAGATATGGGACTTGTGTGTAACAAAAAGATAATCATGGTGAAAGAAAATGAATAAAAAAGTACATCAATAAAATTTAGGCACCGTGTCTGACCAGTGCAGTGGGTCTAGTCTTTTAGAAAATATATATACAGGTAGTCCCCGGGTTACATATGAGATAGGGGCTGTAGGTTTGTTCTTAAGTTGAATTTGTATGTAAGTTGGAACAGGTACATTACTTTTATAAATGCAATTAGGACAGATGTTTGTCTCAACATATTTTTAAGCAGTGAGGTGTCAGTTACTGTATACAATTCTCACTGTGTGTTAATCACAAACAAAACAAAAAACAAAAAAAAACCTTATGAAGCCTAGACATTCATTAACTTCTGGAGCAAGCTGTGCTTTGATATGCAAAAAGAAACAACTGGAGAGTTTGTCTTGGTCATTAAATAGTCGTCTGTATGCCGAATGTCCTTAGCTCGGGGACTACCTGTCTGTGTGTGTATATATATATATATATATATATATATATATATATATTTATATTGTATTTACCATACTCTGCATGAAATTTTGGGATAAAACTATTGAAAGGGAGATTTTTAATTGGGACTTATCATGTTTGTGCTCAAAGTGCATTAATTATACACAACAAACACCTAAGAATAGATGCACAGCCTCGGTGGGATAAGGTTTTGATCCTTCTTTATAACAGTGTGGCTTTTAGAATTCCTCAACAATACCCTGCTGTGGACTTGTAGTCATAGTCATACACATTTAACTTTAACAGTACATCATCTAATTATAAGGTATTATCAAAACCGTCCATTTGTTAACATCTATCTCATTATATTAATGACATGAACATAAATAAGAGAATTTATGGAGTATATGATCTCCCTGACCTCAGCAGTATCTAGGTCATAATCACCTGCTATTAGATGTCCTGGAAACTGCTATTTATTGATGCGCCATTCATGTTGTCATACAGCAATTAATACTTTTAACACGAAGTACAGACATAATATGTCCACATTGGTAATAGGAGACATTTAGAGATGTGAAGATAACACCTTTTCTGGAAATTACATTTTCTAATACAGAGGTATTATTGGGCCAAATTTATATGGGGCAGTTATTCCTAAATTACTAATCTGAAAAAACTTTAAGGCAGTCAGGACTGTAGTTATGTTACATGTGGTTTGCATTATCCCCATCAATGGTGGATAAACCAAGAGTCGTTGGCTTTTCAGCAAATCGCAAGGCAGCCAAGTTCCCAAGGCTGGGAATGTTTCCATATGTTATTAAAATAAGGCTAGGGGAATGTTCCACCATATCTGTAAAAAACAGATATATTGCAGATGGTTTGGCAGCAAATAAGGGAGGCAGTTGAACATAAGTATTACATCATTAAAGCAGAACTAAACCTTCCAAATTAAAAAAAAATTAGGACCAGACAGGTTCTTTATTGCAGAAGAGATAGGCGATAACCTTATCTGCCTGATCACAATTTTTCAGTTGGTACCACCTGTCCTCACCAGATTAAGGGCACCGCCTTCTTCAATCGATCTTCTTCCTAGTATTGGGTCTTGGTAATCTTGATTGGCCAGGCCAGAAAGATGAAACATGGGAGTTTATTCATTCTCAGCAGCCCCAGGGGATGCCAGGATACCCGGGGATGCCAAGATACACTGTATGCAACGCTCAGTGTATTTCAAGAAGAAGATTGCAAACAGCCAGGTAAGTATGTTTTCTTGCAGAAGGAACATGGCTTCTCCCTTCTTTTTTAAATATCCTTCCCCGTTTCAAATTTTTAGGTGTGGAACTATAGTTCCACTTTAATTGGTTATTGATATATTCCCAGTAAAGACAAATTAAAGTCTCATCTGATCAGGAAAATAGCTGGAAATATGTAATGAAGTTACACTGTTAGATCCTGCACTGGTTGTTTAAGACAACTTTGTGTATGTTGGACACTTACAGTTATTTGTTACCGTATACAGATTCCCCCCTGCTCCACTTTACAATCCCTTCATTTGTTATTTTTCTCTCAAAAGGATAACAGCATCTTTTTTCAAACACTGTCCAGGGTTAGCATCTGCTACTTGACATGTGAGCCTTGGGATGACATCTTATGTAAATCCTGGTTCTTGTACACTTTTTGGATATGTTCACAAATGTCCCACAAACATTGGACCTTTTCTGTAAACTCTCACCTTTTTTCAACTTTACATTGTTGCAGTCTAATTTCAGAAACAAAGGGAATTGAGGAATTGCCTCACCTTCTTTACAGCAAATTGATGACATTTAAACAAAAAAATCTGAACTGGAGCTCAATAAAATGCTTTTTGATTGATAAAGAGTTTTAATTAAAAAAATGACTATGGTTGATATATACAGTAGTACTTCGGCTAACGAATGGTCCTGCTAACAAATTTTTTCGGCTAATACATTTTTTAAAACATTTTTTTAGGGACTCAGCTAATATTTATGGCTCAGCTAAAGAATATAAAAAAACACTGCATGGAAGTATGTTAGAAAAGTAAGAGAGAGAGAGAGACATAACTTAGACCAAGAGGGGATGCCAAAATGCCACAGAGAAAAACTCTTCTCATACCAGTGTCAGTATGGTGCACGCTCGATGTGGCTGTAAATTTGAGAGGTAGGTGTGATTTATAGTATTTATTCTTTACATACAAACAGGGCTTCCCTGCTGCTTGTGTGCAGGACAGAGGCTTATGGAGGGGGATTTGCATGACTTTCAGAAAAAATAATTGCTGAACACAGCTGAGGTTGTGGGTGATTTTAAGGACTGAGCTCATCTGCAACATCTTGTAACTCTTTAATGACCAAGAAAAACTGGACAATGAGGGGTTAACACAGGAGCTGGACAGAGGAAATACTGAATTAAGCACCAGGTGAACAGGAACTAGCTCAAAGAACTAGGGTCTCAGCACAATGGAGACACGTTGCACAGAGTGCAGTGTGTGAGCTAGCTAGATAGCTAGGGGTGATTAAGAGGATATTTCCTGATTGACCAGCCAAGTTGATAAACCTTGCTAGCATAGGCACGCCGAGAGTCAGAACTGCCCGCAAGCGCAGGAGAGATGTGTCTGCGCTTTAGCAAGGAAGAGGTAAGTGTGACAAAACCTATTGGAAATCATGTTTCGGCTAATAAAGATCTCAGCTAACAAATGTGATTCCGGAAGGAATTGTCTTTGTTAGTCGAAGTATCACTGTATTCTGACATGTCAATAATGTATGCATGCAGACTTGTAAAGTTACTAACAGTTCTTCTTTTTATTACAGAGAACAATGTAACCAAAACAGCAGTTACAATTGTTCAGACAGCTTCATGCTTCCAGATGTATGAGGAGTAAGGAAGCATTGTGTCATCTGTAAGGCAGTGGATTCTATCCACATTAAGGAATAATTAAATGGAGTTGTATAGCTATGAAGCCTAAATCATTAATATAATAAAGCTGTATGATCTTTTCTGATCATTTCCAGCAACAGTAAAATGTGTGTGTGTGTGTGTGTTGTACACAATGTACTGTATTGCCTTTGCATTTTTGTACTTTGAAAAAAAGGGAACAAATGACATTGCTTTGGGACAACGTAAGATAGCTATGTGTACAATTAATAGTTGGTAGATGGTTTATGCATGGTATGCCAGACTGTACTTTTGCTTTATTTTTTATCTGCCTAGTGCTCAGCCTTAAAAGTTGGCTTTATACCATTATATTATTTTCTAATGCTTTTCTATTCTTCATTGATTACCCTCAACATTAAAAAAAGTTGTGCAAATATCCCCTGAAGGGTATTTATGATTGTAATTATTGTACTGTAAAAATACATGTTTAACTGAATAAACACTTGATTCTTCCTCCAAAGAAATTTAGCTTTTATTTGCATAGATAAAAATTCTTCTTTGGTTATTGATGATGAGATTTAAAAGCAACATCTGATACTTTTCATTCTGATGATGTTTTACGTCTTTGTGATCTTTCTTTTTATCATTTTTTTTTTATTTTGCTTCTAGTGTTTCAGCTGTCCTTGATTGCTTTATAATACCAACTGTAATTTAGCTTGAAGTGGCCATGACCCCATGCTTAGTGTAAAGAGTATTCAAAAGCATTTCTGTTGTGTTTGCAGTACAGTCGCATTCCACTCTCTGTAAGTCTGGCACAATACAGTTCGCAGATTGTGTCACTTTGTTATGGAGTCCTGACGCCTATGCTAGGTAGAAAATAAATGTAAGATAACACAAGTATGGAAGGATCTGCACACTGCTGTGTACATGTTCTGTTCTGATTTATAGTGGTGACCACTATATTGCCATTAAACCTAACTCTATTCAAGGTTATTTATGCAATACCATAGCCCAGTGAAATATTTTCCAACTCTAAGTCCCACTTTCCAAAGACAAGTGTTTGTGTATTTGTAGCAGGCTTGGTTTTTATCAGGTTATGCATTTACCTAAAAGGTAAGGGTCAAGTTTTAAAAGGTAATCTTTTAAGGAGGCATCTTCATACCTGAAAATATTAGAAAAACTTTCCAAGTGATAATATTTTTTCAATTAGTTATATAAGGTTTTAGAAGTATTCCAGTATTTTGTTTTAATTTGTTACATGATTTTGAGTTTAGGCCAAGAGTGAACAATAAAACAATTTTCTATGGTAAATTAGATCCAAACCTGTATTGGATAAGATTTACCTTTATATAACAGTGTGCAACAAAAATAATTTCAATGATGATTTCTTCTTTTTTGTGAAATACTGTTTTTACCTTTTTTTCATCTTGATTTGCTTTTCAGTGCTGCTGTGTGTGTTTATATGTTATGGATGCAATGGGAGTAGTTTGTATTGTGGTTGTATTGGCTTTTGAACTCTTCATTATGAATATTACATACAGCTGTCCCGTGCACTATGCACATTACACATTAAATACACCTGATCCTCACAACATTTGACTCATGTACTATGTACATTACATTACTATGAACAGTACATATAGCTGATCCCTGTACTATGTACATTACATACACCTAACACCCACACTATGTGCGTAGGAAAACGTATCCTTTCTGTATCCTGGGTTTTATGTTACATGTTCTTGACCTCTGCACCCTCTATTCTGCTAAGTATATTACGTTTACTTTTGGACTGTGGTCTGTTTACCGGGCTGTATGCTACTTTATATTCTGACCACTCACTTTTTCTACTCTACTGTATAATATACCCTTAATCATTGCACACTGTTCTTTGGGCTGTACATCATAATTCATGCCTCTGCACTCTGTCTACAGGGCTGTACATTATTACTTCTATGCTTGCAATTACTGTGCTATATTCACTGAGCTGTACATTATATTCCTGACCACTGCTCTTGCAGCCCTTAACTAGTTGTATGTGTTCTTGGATAGAGTTTCTCAATCCAAGAACACAGGGCACTAGATGTGATGAATGGGGAAACTTGTCCCCATTCAACCTTTAGTGCCCGGGGATCGCCTGCAGATCACGCCACTCCACTTCACAGATCACTGCAGTTCCACTACCATCCCCGCGGCACTACAGGTTAATTAACCTGTAGTGCCCCGGGGATTGCACACTCTTCTAAATGAAAATTTAACAAATGTATCATATTATTTCTGTGCTGGAAAGTGTGTTACAGAGTAAGAGATACCATGTCATTGTTGGATAACCTGTAAAAAAAGTAAATAAACAAACGCAAACACTAAATAAATTAATTTAACAACAATTATTATTTTTTCAACACATTTTCTTACATTTTTTTATCCAAATTTTTGCCATTGAACCTGTTTTTTTTCGGGTCGGGTATACTCCAATTTAAACACCCGTTTTCGGGTTGAATATAAGGACAATCCAAATTCGAACACCAACACTTCTCCTGACCACTGCACTCTGTACACACAGCTATACATTATACTTTTATACTCCTGCACATTGTACTATGTTCACTGGGCTGTACATCCTATGACTGCACTGCAGTCTGCTAGGCTGATCTTTACACTCTTGAGCACCTGCACTCTGGTATTTGAGTTGTACATTATTCTCCTGACCACTGAACTTCTGTCCGCTGGGTTGTACAATATACTCCTGACAAAAACATTCATTGCTTCAACAATTGCTGGTTGTTATTGCTGACTATTTTAATGAAATACTCAAAGATAATATTAGACACATACACATTTTTTTAATGGAAACTATAGGCAAGCAGGTGTTTTTTGTTTTGACAAGTGTTCATTTTCCTGTAACTGTAAAGCATACATTTTAGTCTATAATTGGTCCTATTTAAAACAAAGGTTTTTTTTTTCTATTTTGTACATTTTGTGTAATGTGATGCTGCAGAAAGTTACAAACAAAGGCATAAAACATAATATTAATATTGCCAAAAAGTTATAAAAATATTATAAAAATAAAAAAAAAAATAATTACAAAAAACATTCATTATTTTTTCTTGATGCCCTTCCACATATAATGGACCATACACTGCACCTGGATAAAGGATCCTGGGCTATCCACCCCTTAGCCTAGAGCAGCCATTCTCAACATCCATAGGTTGTTAGGGGATTCCCTGAGCTTAGTTTGAGTGCCTTCCTATCCAATTGTGCCTGGATAGCTGAGTCCAATGCCATTTGCCTTACCCAACAAAATAACACCATTGATCTTCTAAGTGGTCTGTGAAGTTGGCATTCTAAACAACATTTCTAGGGACCATTTCTTCCCACCAAGCCTTGACCCTGGTGATGCAAATGTTAATTGAAGAAAGCTTTAAGAAAGCTGGACTAGAGGTTGCCATCAAGTTTCCCTTCTGGAAATATGTCTCCTGTAATATTGAATTCTCCAATGCACTCAGTACCCCTAAAGACAAAAATTACTTTTTCCTTCAATAGTGTTACTTCACTTTAAACCATCCCCAAAGCTAACATTTTGAAATGATTTGTATGGAACAGTGTACAGTGTTTATTTTTGTTCTTCTATACAAGACAAATAAATGTGTGGTAAATGCATCTGAAAAAGTCTTAAATGTTATTCATTTTTCCTTAATTATTACTAAAAGCATGCTGTGTTTTACTTGGCACGTATCTAAAAATATAATATTAATAATCCTAAATGCATCTGTGTTGTTCAGAACGATGAGCAAAACTTAGATTCCATTTTGGGAAATTTCAATTTACAGGGGTTGCTAAGAAGTTTTGGTGGTGTGATTTAAGGCGGAAATAGGCATTGAATCTCCTAAGGTACCTTTCAACTCTATTTTAGACCTTGTGTGCTAGAAAATGGCCCCTCATTAGCTGAGAACATTTTTTTTTTTTTTGCATTTTTTTTTATCAGTGTATTATGTTCCTTACAAAATATCAAGGTAAACCTAGAGTGGGTGCACCTAGAAAGAAATATAGTGAAAGCTGTCAGTATTCTATCAGTAAAAAACATGTCACACTTACCTCTTCCTTGCTAAAGCACAGGCCCCTCTCTTCCGCGTGTTGCAGGCAGTTCTAAGCCCAGGCCCCAGCTCTTCCAGATTTAATCAGTATCGCCCTCCCTGCCGGTCAATCAGGAAATCTCTCTTAGGCCTCTTAGTTGCCCTTGGCTATTTTACTGGCTCAGACACAGCACTTAGCATTCATGCAAGGTGTCTCCACTAGTATCAAGCCCCCTAACTCTGCTGAGAATTTCCTTTACACCTGCTGTTTGATTCAGTGCTTTCTCTGTCAAGCTCCTGTGTTAACCCCCTATTGCCCAGTCCCTAAGTCTTCCGTTTCACCTGTGCCACCTGTCGCTTACTGTGTTCTCCACTGTCTGCAGTGACCCCCATGTCACTGGTGTCTGTTTCCTAGATTTCTGGTTCTTGACCCCTGACTTGCCTTGACCTTTCTTGCTTGCTGCCTGCATGGACCCTGGCCTTTCTTGACAATTCTATCACCTAGTGATTTGGTATTGTGCGTAATCCTGCCCACTCTGGTGTGCCCAAAGACCGCAACCTGGCAGTAACCAGCAGCCCAACATCCTCACCACAAGAGGCTCTGGAGAAGACCTGGTTACTGCTAAGATTCTGTACCTTGGCCCTTCTCAGGGCTCACACGACTTCCGTGGAACCCATAGCGCCCCCCAGTCACCCCAAGCATGACACATGTAATTAGCATGTCAATGTGTTTTTTTTTTTCTAAACAAATTTTGCAACAGCACAAATGTCAAAATTCTAATTAAATCTTTATTACTGGCAAAATCTGTAATTTTGCTATACTTTATTCTTTTTCACAACCAATATTTTCTTTACTACCGTTGGCCAGCCTAATTTTTTAAGTGATACAGTCAAAATCCAATCGTTCCAATACAAATAGCTTGCTGTTTTAAATTTCATTTTTACTTCTTTCATCATCAATGAATCTCCAAAAATATTCCAAAGAACATTGTTTCCCGCCATCACTACTATAGTGTAAGATGCATGATTAATTCTTCTGCTGTAAATATTTGTCTCTTCCACTCACTAAAATTGAGTTCTGTTTGTCCAAGCAAAGCTTTTGTTTGGCTATTGCGGATGGGATCTAAAAATCATCTACATATATTTCACGCTGGTGAAGTTTTATCTCGGTGTGATCTTTCTCTTTCATCATTTATGCTTGTATGTTTATTTTTTTTTTATTTTTGTAAACTTTGCTTTTAATGCTTTATGCTGAACGTGCCAACTGTTATTTCGCTTGAAGTGGCCCTGACCCAGGCTTAGTATGAAGTGTATTTAAAAGCAATGCTTTTCAGCAATACAGATATTCCCCTTATTACAGTTGTTACAAAACGGTATACAGATTGTGCCACTTTGTCAATTTATTCAAGGTGGAATATGAATTTATGACAGCACATTGTGGGATGATGTGCACAAAGTAGTGCACCTCAACAGTATTACATAGAAAACTTCAGATTTAGGGGGCCTAATATGGGGGGGTTTTAACAGATTCAGCTTATTCAAAGGGGCCATTTATAAAGCTGTCACATTCATCAAACATCCTATAGTGGAGAATAAATTTATGCTATTAAACTCACATGGCCCAGGAAGATTTTCTACCAAAAAAATGTTTGAAAAGATATGGGAGATTCACATTCTGCTAATATTTAAATAAATAATCAATAGGAATTGTAATAAAATTGTGAATAAATACATCCCTACATTAAAAAGGGCAGAAAATAAAAATCACATGGGCTCAGTCTATATATTTACCTCCTATTTACAGGATAAAATATTTGGTACTTTTGACTTGGTTTTGATGAACCTCTTGCTTTTAAATGGTTGTTTGTGCACTATTTTTGGCCACAAGTAGATGGTGCTGTGACCTCATGTAAAGTATGTAACAAACTCATGTCTCATCTCTCTAATGGCAAGAGTTTGTTTCACATAGGGACACTGTTACATGAGAACACAGTGCCATCTACTGATGGGATCCCGTATAAATTACTTTTATACAAAACTCTTGGTTTTTACTCAAGAAAATACTATATATATATAGTGTTTTAATTTATTGGAAAAAACATATTAACACAAGTTTCTTACCCCACAAGCAACCTTGTTGACAATAAAAGCTTTTTGAAACCTGGCTTTAAAACTATACTTGACTGTAGCAAAATATAGCTACGCAGACTTGCATTCCCCACTATAACAACCCAATCCCCCTTTTGATACCCACTTACCACTTTAACAATTACACCCCAAATAAACACGCCACCATATGTTGGTTAAATGGCCTTGTAGGCCTTTTATTATAACAAAACTATTAACTTTATTATTATAAATAACACATATAAATAACCAATGTAAACATCAATATAATCAAGTGTAACAATAAATTAACTGTAAATAAACCTTAGATAACCATTAAATAACAATTAAACATTTAAACATTTTGTTTAAAAATAAACATTTAGACAATGTTTAAAAATTAACATTAAACATTTTGGCCATGCAATTGACATTTGAAGATTTGTGTTCTGGCTGCGGAGCAAATCTGATAACCTGTGGTGTGGTTTGCTGCTCCTACGAGCTGCCAATTGTGGGATTTCACACTGCAAATGTGAATAGGCACTAAGGTTATACGACTGAGAGTTTGAAATAGAATAGAATGGTATAGAGTATGGTAATGTTTACTGGAAATTAATAATGCCAGGCACCAGGGTAGGCAGGATCCCCTCTGTACAAATTTCACTTCCGACTTTGTTGTCACTAATTTTGCTTTGTGGCCACAGAGCGCAGCACGGATAAGCAAATCAGAATTTTTTTCATTACTTTACAAATCTCCTGCCGATAAGCTCCCACATACAAGTCTCAGAAGTTTATATAGCTGTTCAGTTGGAACTGCCTTTTAAAATTGTTGAAAAGCCGGGGACCGAAGACGATCTGAAGTCTTTAAACACAAACTTGTGATTTTTCTTTTGACTTGGAGAATGCATTACATTATTTCACGCAGGGTGACTTTCAAGTCACCTTGTAATCTTATCCCCATTCTTCGCCTAGTTGGCAAATTTTGTTGCAGACTGTTTTTTTTTTTATGTTCACACCCCTCCTTGTGTGGGTCCCAGGACCCCTCCAGCCAAATTCCTCCTGCTGTTGCCTTTGCTGTGGAGTGCACTCGCTGCTTTGATGCACCCACCTTCTGGGTTGCCACGGCAACGGCCTTCATTCTACCAGTCTACCACACGGTGAAGTTGCAAGATGCTCCCTCAGCTCACAGTCTGTTTTTCTCAGTCAGGCTAAAAGAGGGAGGGAGACACTAATAAAGCAATGGAGGGGGTGAAAAGAAAAAGTAAAAGAACAGACAGGAGAAAAGGGAGGGTCAGGCAGAGTTGGAATGCTGCAAAAAATGATGGCGATTAAGGTGAATGAACACGTGCGAGAAGTGTTGCATAAGCATGCAACGTAAGTGTTAAATACACTTTACCCAGAGAAAATATGATTGTAACCCTGTGGGACAGGATCTGCTGTCTGAGCTTTGATGCCTCGATTGCTTTCTTTTTGTATATACACTATATGTAAATTTGCTGCATTTGCATGCATTTTTATGAGACAGAGTCTTCTCCATATAACATATAATCTGCACGATAGAAATGATATTGGCAACACTTATAACACAATATAAATCATAGCGTGGGCTGCTGAGGATAGGATATTTAAAACACCGGGACTTCTAGTTTTGTAACTATTTTACTTTTTTAATGTTTTTTTTAAAGATTGCATTTAAAGTGTCCCTATCATACATAAACAGAGAAGAAATCTTTGTAGATTCGACAAGCAGGACATTTCCAAAGCCAGCCCTACCCAGTGATAGGACCAGTCCCCTCTTAGGGTCCACCGTACCCCACCCAGTAAGGCTTAGGTATTGCCCCAATAATACCTTGGCATTTATATGGCGCCAACATAATATACAGCACACAGCCCAAACTTGTGTCACTAACTGTCTCTTAGAGGAACATTGTCTAATTGTAAATTGCCTAAGGCCAATTGTCTAAGATCAATTTTTTTCTTTTCAATCCATTTTTGTAGAAAATTTCCAAATAAACAATAGAAACAATAAACAATGATAACTTCAATATTCAGCTTTTACGGATAAGCAAACAACAAAAATGACCAGACATCAGGTCACAAATAATATTACCATTAACAAAAATCTATAAAGGCTAATTTTTTTTTTTTTAAGGGTAAGTCAATTAACCTAAGGCTACCTACACATGTCCGCTCTGTTGCCTTACAAAAACATGTAGCCTTACTACATGTTTTTGGGATGTGGGAAATAACCAGAATTTCCAAAGGAAACCTACATAAACACTGATAGAACATACAATCTCCATGAAGATAGTGTCCTGACTCAGATTCAAACCTGGGACCCCAGTACAGACGCTAATCGCTTAATGACTGATTCCATTCCCGCAACCTGGTAGTTAAGAATTTATCTTTAGGTGAGGAGCATAAGATAAATAGGATTGTGGAGGATGGCAGAGGTGGAAGACAGAGGAGCTCAGAAGACCGAAGAGCAGAGGATGCCTGGATGTACATTGTACAGTGCTGGCTCCTTAGTCAAACCATGGCACCCATGTAATGGTTTTAGGACCCCATAGGACTGGTTGTCCAGCTCTCTCTTCAACATAGTAATTCATTGAAGTACAAACAGCTTTCAGCAAATGCATTTGTTTGGAAACCAAAATTCTATGAAATCAAGAATGATTTTCATCAATATGGGGATTAACTTCAAAATGGAGAATATGACTATGAATATGACAAATATAGTTATGCACCTATTCTTAGGGATCAGCTATTTAAACTGCTTTTTCTTCATACAAGTCAATGTGAATACTAAAAAAAAATTAAAGCATATCAGTGTAACTGAACCCATTTCATCGCAATAGAAAGAAAAATCAACTCAAGTACAAGTCAAAGCATCTTGGAAGCACTACAAACTGCATTTTTCTTGCTTGCTTTCTTGAGTCTGAAGCTCACCCACACAAACCTTTGGAATGTTGCTGAAGTAATATCACTATTGCTTAACAAAAAAGTACAATTTAACTTAACAATGTATCTAGGGCAAAAACACTTTTTTGGCAAAGAGTGAATTTAATAAAACCCTTGTCAAGTTTCATTCTGTTTGTGTTGCTACTGAGAAGGTCCACCCTTTCTATTTGAGCTAATGTCAGTCTAACACAATAAACGTGCATTCAGGAGAGTAAGCTCCTGAACCTGGCTGTATTGCATTGCTACAGTGTATCCTATAGGGAGGCCCAGGGCCTGGCCTGGTATCCAAAAGGGGTCAAAAGCAACTTTGAGTGCCCAGCAGCTGACCATTCAGGCCTCCCCAGGAAACGGGCAGTCAGAAGACAATGAGAACAGTCACCTTGTGGTCCTGCAGGCATTGTTGGGGTATTATGTCCTATGATACATTTTGGCACACTTACCTCTTACTCACTAAAGCGCAGGCGTCTCTCTCCTGCACATGTGTGAAGTTCTGACTCTGGGTGTGCCTATGCACCCAAGCTTTATCAGTTTTGCCCAACCCACTGACACTGAAATAGCCTCTTAATCATCCCTGGATATTTAGCTAACTCAGACACAGCACTCAGTTTGCGTGTAACATGTTTCCACTAGTGCTGAGCTCCTAGCTTGCTGAGCTAGTTCCTGTACACCTATTGCTGTGTTTACTCTGTCCAGATCCCCTGTTAACCTCTTGTTGCCCAGTTCCCTTGTGCTGTTCCAGTGTTCCTCCCTGTTTGTGGATATTCCTGTGTCACTTGTGTCTCCTGTTGCTTCCAGTGTCTCCTGTGTTCCATATGACTGCAGTGGCCTCTGTGTCACTGGTGTCTATTCCCTGAATCTCTGGTATTTGACCCCTGGCTTGTGACCTGACGTCTCTTGCTTTCTTGACAATTCTTCTGCCTTGTGATTTGGCACCGCAACCTGGCAGGAAACCATCAGCTCAACATCCTCACCAATAGACGCTCTTGAGAAGGCCTGGTTACTGCTTTGACTCTGCTCTTTGGCCCTTCTCAGGGCTCAAACCACTTTTGTGCAAGCCATAGCACCCCTAGTAGCCCTGTCTTCCCAAGCTTGACAAATATTTTGTTGCACCAAAGCTCTACCCTTACAGGCTCGGGGCCTTTTTTGGCCAGGCAATGTATATGGCTGGAGTTCAGCTTTATCAACAGGGAATTTAGGTTTGAATGCTGATGTATCCTGCCTATAGTTTACCACAATAGAATGGACTGGGCTTGAACTTTAAATCAGGGTCAAACTAAAATTTGCCATTGTTGGTTACTGTCCCATGTAACTGATATAGCATATATTATGGTGTATCAAGTATTGAAGGTTTGATAATGGTTCCTGTGGAATGGTAAATGTTCTTATCCCATATACTTTTAGAAGACTGAAGAGAAGACAATATTCTGAATGACTGTCTGTTTGGGGAGATGGCAGGAAGACGAGAGCTTTTACACTTTTAGTCTTCTGCCACCACTAACTGCATCAAATCTTTTAGACTCATACACTTTCTAATGCTGCCAGTCTTTTTGTGCCTCTATTGATTTCTTCTTTTCCTACCGCATCCTACATTAACAATCCCTATTTGTTTTCAGATTACTTTATGTACGGTATAAGCTTTAAATTCTTACATCAGGTTTTGGAAGTTTCCTAAACTTTGCTGTAGAGTTGAGGGTATTGGAGAAAAGATTTAGAAATAATGAAGCTAAATATCTGTACATTTTGAAGAGGCAGCTTTGTAATAGAATGAAGACTGCTATGACACTTGTTTGAAATCAATCCTGTCTTTAAAGAGAAAGAGTCTGCATCTGCATAACCTTCTTTCTGAGAACACAAATTGCCTGGCTACCCCACTGGTACACTTGCTTCAGTGGGCCCGATTTATTACTTCAAGTCTAGAGAAGTCATACTATTAACAAAGAATCTATGGGATTCAGCAAACCTGTAATAAGTTTCTTTAAAATTATTTGCTATTAGTTGGCAAGTGTTTTCAATCCTGCACCAGATCCGTTCCAGGTTTGCTGGATAACCCAGGTTCTCCCATTGAAGTCTTTCTTCTCCAATCTCAGAAAGCTTAAAAAATGATATCCAGTGTTTTTAGTCATTGACCAAGAAGAACAAGGTAGATATTGACTCCTTACTTTCATCAAACATCCCTGATCTGCATATCTAGTAGTAGACCAATTACCAAGCAAAGCCAGTTTTGTGATTTAAATATTCTTTTCTACTGTTAAGCAATACAAGTTGGCCATTCCAAAGTCTGTATTTGGGGAATGAAGTAGAAGCAGCAAAGTGATGAACTCATCTGTCTGCTCACAATGTTGTCTGCTCCAGTAAAAAAAGTAGGACTTTTTATTAGTGACTGATATTGTATTTTATAATGTACAATTGTGAATTTTGTTTTGATACCTTAATAAATGTTGCCGGAATTTTATTATTTATATCTACATATGTGTTAAAAATATATGCCTAGAATGTCCCTTAAAAATAATTTTGGCTTTTACTTGTCAAAAAGATGATTGCTTGATGAAAATACATTTAGCCGTATTAGCCGCTGTGTTAGCTGCTGAAGTACAGATTTATTTAATTTAAAAATTAAAAATTCTAGTTGCATAAGTAAGAAACACTAAACTAGTGGATACCATTTCTGCTGTGTTTGTGTGACTAAGAACTCCTCCCAGGCTGATGCCCACCCTCTACAGTATATTCTCTGATAGGAGGTCACCAATCATGCCATGTAAAATGTAGGTGACAAGAACAATACATTCTGCACTCTGCATAGTTGATTGCATAGCTCCCACCATCATTGGGTGCCCAATGGCCAAGCAGAGCTGAAACTTCACCATGCAATGTGTCTGTCAGTTATAGGAGGCCACTAACCATCCATCTACTCCATAATCTCTGCAATGGATACTTCCAGATAAATGCAATTCATTTGAGAGATAGCCAAGGGCGACATGTTCTTACTACTACATCTTCAGGTTCCTACATCTCCCGGTTCCTGAGAAATTAGGGTTCACAGCTATATGCGACAGGGTAGCACAGTATAATACCTAAAGTTTTTCTTATCTTGTGATGCCGCCACAGTATTAAATTTTTAGGGGGAGTAAGCCACAAGAGTCCCCCACTTATCCTACATTTTTATATACCTATAACTCCCATTTCAGGAGAAATTGGGGTCCGGAGAACATAAGCAGACATTTCTATGTGACAGGGCACAAGGTTAGCCACAGGACTCCCCTACATATCCTACATTTCACTTTCTCTATTGTTAAAGAGAAATTGGGGTTCACAGAAGGTTAGCGGCCAGATATGTGGGACAGGGTAGCACGGAATGACTTTAGTTTTAGGTATAGTTTTCTTACCCTGTGTTGGCAGTATAGTGATGACATTTTAGGAGGAGTTAGCCACAAGAGTCCTGCATTTGCAGTCACATTTTTCTTTTCTTACAGAGTAATTGGGGCTCATAGAGAGTAAGGCGATAGCTATGTGTGACAGAGTAGCATTATATGATGGGTATAACATTTTATTAGGGAAGGGCTGGGGGGTGTAACAAATATGATTTCCTACTGGGTTCCAGTTTTCCAGTTGCCAAAATTCCTCTGTTCCAGAGAAATTGGGGTTCAGAGAAGGTTAGTGGCCAGCTATGTGTAACAGGCCGCTTACCAGGGGCTAAGTCTCTCACACCACAGCTTCTGCAGATTTGACTCCAGGCAGCAGTGAGTGGTACTGAGAGTCTTCCCTGAGTCAGGATTCCACCGCACTGCAACCGTACCGCCAACCTGAACGTAGCCTTGAAGTTTTGTGAACTTTAGGGGGGACCACAGCACACAGATAACACGTCAGCATGTCATTTTCATCAGATATAATTTTATATAGGCATAAAGAATTTTTGATGCCAATTTCAAAACTGTATTCAGTTTTTCTCTAGCACGACTAGTTTTTGTGATGCAGCTAATTATATATTGTGTGAAATGTGTTATAAATAGCCTGAACATATTACAACATTTATTGACAGTTTTTTTTAAGGTTAGAGACCGCACTAACTGCGATTGATTTCATTTGTCATCATGCCTAGAATTTGCCTTAATGATCCAGACAGTTTCTGTTACGTGTGTGGTTCATTCATGACGACAAATTACCACAGAACTTAAAAAGATATACAAATTATATTTCGGCTGTCCACTTGGTGACCAGGATAAATCTTGGGCTCCATATGTCATCTGTACCAGTTGTTCCAATGGACTACGTGACTGGCTAAATTGGTGTAAAGCAACAATCCCATTTGCAATCCCGATGGTATGGAGATAACTGCGGGACCATCTAATCGACTGCTATTTTTGCAGCGTCAACAAAATATGGATTCTCAGGTAAAACTAAGCACAAAATTGTATGTCCCAGCCTCGATTCTGCAATTAGGCCTGTTCTCCATGATGATTCATTGCCAGTTCTGTTACCGCCACATGATGGACTTGCTTCTGTGGAAGGTGATAAGGAATGTGCTGGAGTTGGAGCCAGTTACAACCCCGAATCATCTGATCCTGACTACTTGGCCGATGAAGATTCAGATCCAGAGAGGTTTACACAAACAGAGCTGAATGATCTTGTTAGTGATCTGGCCTATCTCCAGACACCATCCTTTGAGCACCAAGTCCTTGGGGCAAACGAGTGCTGGGAGACATAACCAGTCTCCCGAGGCTGAGCGGGGGTTGCTATAGGTGAGGACTGCCACATAGATTGGGGGATTGGTGTCTGGGGAATACCGACATAGATCCGGGCCTTATACTCCAAAGACAAAACTGAACTTCTTGCTTCAAGGCTTAAGCAGAAGCACTTGCTTGCAAAGGGTGTAACTGTAACTCACTACAGAAAACGAAATCATAACTTGACAAGGTTCTTCACTAGTGATGCCTCACTGTGCTACTGTCATGATATAAATGCAATATTTAACAGTTTGTCACAAGAGCACGTTCCATCTGAATGGCGTAACTTCATTGATTCCTCTAAAAGAAGCTTGAAAGCAATCTTACTGCATAATGGTAATTCCAAGCCAAGTTTACCGATTGCCCATTCCGTTAACCTAAAGGAGTCCTTTGACAAGATGAAGTTACTACTTGAAGTAGTCCAGTATAAAACACACCAGTGGAACATCTGTGGGGATTTAGAGGTCATTGGTTTGCTGATGGGAATGCAAGGAGGATTCACAAAATATTGCTGTTTCCTATGCCTGTGGGACAGCCAATCTACGGGAGACCATTATGTCACGTGTGAGTGGCTACCAAGAGATACCTATAAGCCCGGAACAAGCAGTGTCAAGTTTCTGCCTCTGGTTGATCCGCATAAATTACTTCTGCCACTTCTCCATATCAAATTAGACTTGATGAAGAACCTTGTAAAGGCCATGGGTAAATCAAAATCCATGGGTTTTCAGTACCTTGTTGAGAATTTTCCAAACATAAGCACTGCAAAAATTAAGAAAGGGATTTTTCTAGGGCCACAGATCAAGTCTGTTTTGCAGACTTCTCCAGTCCTCAGCAGCTGAGTTGGAAACTTGGGATGCATTCAAGTGGCTCTGTGAAAATTTCCTGGGCAACCGTAAGTCTCCTGCATACAAAGAAGGAGTTCACAATCTGCTTGATTAATACCAAAAACCGGGTTGTCGCATGTCATTAAAAATACATTTCTTGTACTCACATCTAAAATTCTTCCCGGAAAATCTTGGTATGGCGAGTGATGAACAACAAGAACGTTTTCACCAGGACATTCAGTTAATGGAGCACCGCTATCAAGGTTTCTGGAATGAAATTATGATGGCTGACTACTGCTGGATGCTGTACCGCAACAATCCAGACAACAAGTACACAAGATCATCACAAAATCATACTCTAAGCATTTCTGAAGAAACAATAGTACCTGACTGACACTGTTCAGTAGATCTATACCACAGTGTGCATTATTTTACTTCACACTGAAGATGTATTATCATTCACTTCAAAAGGTGCTTACATTTTAGTACAAAATACATGCATGTGCAATGTTAACTATAATAGTACTCATAACTCAGGAAAACCTGAGTTTTTTCCTGAGATAAATATCAAAAGCAAATTTTTGTTGACCTGTGTAATTGGCATTACCCTAATTTTCATTGCCATGAGAATGGCCCCCAGAAGGTCCCCAACATGGAAACTTAATTTGGTGACCCTGGTCTTGAAATTGCCCTCCTTATTGTGAAAATATCCCTGATTGTTATCCTTATCTGGCAACTTGTTATGTTTAGGAGCTGAAATTCATTTTAGTTACAGCACTCAGGGTCCCCTTTGTGCCCTGACAATTTAGCATTTCTATGATTATACGTGAAGGGGAAATGAAGGTTTATACATGGGGATATTGACAGCTGCATGGACACAGACACAGCTCTCATGCTTCTGCTAGTGATGGTATTATCTCACAGTATAAGGGGGGTGGGGAGCAGCCACAGCTGATTGCCAGGTCTATAGTATATGCCTACTCTCAGAGAGCTAACACTGAGCTTGCTCAGGAAGCTCCCTCTGCTGGTAGGACATGTTCATTGAGAAACATAAGAAATGGGCGCACCCCACCCCAACCTCAAGACAATGAGCAGAGAGGGGAGAGAGGAATGAAAGAGAGGACCAGAGGGCCAAAATTAAGAACTTAAGTCGGGGGCTAAACTTGAAGTTTATTGAAAAAAATGAGGAAGGTTTTCCTTCTCATTAAATATAAAACATTTTCATATTAAAACAAAGAGGTATTGCCTAACATTCATTCTGGAACAAGCCTATAATAGAGAAAGAGGCCTAAGAATTCTTTTACATTTTTCTCTATTTGTAGCCTTCTGAGTAAAATTTCAATAGTAACGTGTCCCCAATGTTTGTTATAGATTTCACCAGTTCTCTATATAATATTGGCCAGGACTTTTTTGGCAGCCACAACTTCGCACTTCATTATGTCACAGCTCTTCATTTAACCATTTCCAATCATTCACACCAATTACTGTACCCTGTATAATGTACCCATACCACCCACACTTCATTCTCCATTGGTTCTTCCATCTCCATACCTTTATTTGAACCATGATTTCTGACAGACCCCCTCAAGTCTTTCAAGTCTTCTCTAGCACCTCTGTCCCCACATTCCACACTCCATTCTTCAGCAGCTGCAACTTTACCATTCAAATTATTCCTCTTTCTACCATGGCTGACCTTCCAAGTAATG
This sequence comes from Pyxicephalus adspersus, assembly GCF_032062135.1. NCBI lineage: Eukaryota > Metazoa > Chordata > Amphibia > Anura > Pyxicephalidae > Pyxicephalus > Pyxicephalus adspersus. The sequence goes on along the minus strand of NC_092865.1, from coordinate 21,981,350 downwards.
GGGGTCAGAAGTTATAATTAGAGCTAAACTCTAGCTTTACCTTCTTTTTTCCACAGTTGTAGATAAACCTCTCTGATGCTGAAAGTGACTATTATTATTGAACAGAAGACAACAGAAGAAGAAGACATGAACAGGCGAATGCAGAGCTACACATAGGCAGAAAGCTGTTCCATAGACGCGAGTGATGCTGATACTACAATTCCCAGCATTACTAGCGTCTATAGAATAGAACAGGGCACTGCTCTATAGACACAAGTGATGCCGGGAATTGTAGTAGCGGCATCACTCGCTGCAATACATAGTGGTGGGCGGGCGGGCCACAAGCAATTCATTTTCAGAACTCTTTGGTGGGCCAAACAAAAGGACCTCGAGGGCCAGATTTGTCCCACGGGCCATAGTTTGACACCCCTGTTCTAAATCATTCAAATGAGTAAATGTGGCTTGAGCTTTGAACCTTTTTTTCTGGTAAAGGAAGCAGCTAAGAATACCATTGTAAACAAATAGAAAACTTTGAGGCTGCAAGCTGATAAATGGAAATTAAAGTATAAAAAAGGTACAGGTATATTCAGTAACTCCTATTTGCCTCACTGAAAGAAAAAAAAACATACTTTTTCATCCTTACCATAACAAGGAAAGAAAATACAATAAGCAATAATTGAATATATTTTGAAGACACATGTAACTTCTGTCCTCTCTAAAAGACTGAATATTACATTTGTGTAGGTGAAAAATAGATGAATGAGAACATGCTTTACTGATGTTTATTTTATATGTATTATTTTTTTCTATAACACTTTCATATTATGCAGTGCCTTACATAGAACACCAAACCATTTATGAAATAAGGTCAAGCCAATCATCATAAGGTCACACCATCTAAAATAGGATCAGTGACCTGGAGTATTACATGGGGTGTCAAAGGATAAGGACAACATTAGTTAGTAGCATGTTCCCTCTGGCAGTCAAGACTCCAGCCTGAAATACTAAACATTTCGGCAGAGTTGTTAACAAAGCCAATGTAGCTGTAGATGTTTCTTCTTTTCTGATGGTTCTGGCTTCTTTTTTACTGAATCTTAAACCTTGAAGCTCCCTCCTATTCACTTTACAGAACCATCCTGTACTTTTTCTACCTTTACAAGCAAGATATACTTACTGGACCCAATGTTAAGCACAACCAAAACATAATTAGTGCCATATTTAAAAAAAAATCTGGGGCATAAGAGAAGAATAGAGGGAGTGCTGGATCTGAAAGGGGCTATAAACACCAGGGAATTTGAAAAGCCAAATGCCACCATCTGCTGTGCATTACGGTAATGCTCCACACTGTACAGAATGGATGAAAAGCTGGTCACATGACTGATTCTTCCAATCACTTAATTTAAAAAACTTTCCGTTGGCTTTGGAGTCGAAGTTGGCAGATCATTGGGCGCATTTGTAAAGGATATCACAACACTTTCTTAAAAAATGTGATTTCTCTGGAGGGGAGGTTTCAGAGAATTATAAAAGTAGGAGTTTAAATGGCTTTTAAGAGCACATGTTTTATTATAAAGATAGATTCAACATATATTTCATCCAAACATTATATACAGATATTACATATGATATACTTTTAGTAGTATGGTATACCCCTTCAACATTTAGGGGTCTGCATGGTAAAAACTTAGACGGTACATGGTTTATTAGATAGTAAAAAGAATTTCGCCCATCCGGTCTTCTACAGAGGAAGATGAAAGCCAAAAGCATAGATTTGCTGCAAATGTTAGATCAAAGGCTTTTGTCAATTTAGTAAACAAGGTGTTGGACATCCAAAGTATAGCTTAATCCAGGGGTGTGTTCCATAGATCCTATATTTATAGGATCCTATACTTTTGAACCTAGATTTAAAATAAAACATGTTCAGTTAAATGTAATTTAACCACATGGACGTTTCACTGATGTCTAGATTTCTGTACAAAAAGCGGTACACTGTTTTTCATGAAATTTTTTTTTTTAAATTGTAGACCTGTAATTTACAGAAATATGTCCGAACAAGGGTCTAGTAGATATCATGAATATAAAAAAAGTTTGAAACACACAATCATGTAAAAAAAAAAAA
>NC_092865.1:21946493-21978691 GCF_032062135.1 Pyxicephalus adspersus | reverse complement strand
ATGTAACTGTATAGTAGCTTATATAATATATATATATATATATATATATATATATATAATACAATTATATATATATATATATATTATATAAAGATTTCTTTGTATTGGACTCAATACAGCTTTTTTGTATTGAGTTCAATGCAAAGTTATTTAAATTTCACGCCCCGCTTCACCGGGAAACCCCGGAGATCGTCACTTTTTTTTCTAAAGCAGCATTATGACCACAGTAACATCACTGCTTTAAAAATGGGCCAATAGGATTTTGTAAACCACCCAAAAGTAACAGTCATTAATCGCAAGAAAAAGGAATTTGTGTGCTTTGCCAATGCTTACTTTCCTTTAATGTTGTATATACACAGATACATTCAGAAAATTATTTGCACAAAAGGTATAGCTAGCTTTGTTTTAATCCTCACAAAAATGCAATGAATCAAAGGTATCTAAATAAGTCTTAATTTTAGCCTTTTGTCATTCCCATACACAGCAACATTGGGACTCGGAGTGGGATGGGCAGTTTTTGTAATTAGTCAAGCTTTGCTGCAATGCACATGTGCTGCAAGGCAATAAATGCAACTTTTATAGAACATACTAGCTCATTACCTGGCATTGCCCGGGTATTTTATTTATTGTAATCTTATATTATACAGGAAAAGGAATCGAATAAAGCTATAGAGTTAAATCAAATCATTTTTTTAGGCTTTAAAAGTATAGGCAGAATATAAAATTAAATTAACCTATATGAATGGCATATTTTCCAATTTTGTTTTAAATGTGTTCATGAAACATCCTTTGTAACTTTAAGACAATCTGAAATTTTGTTCCTGAGATGTAGGTGCACAAGAAAATCTTGAGGACAAGAACAGAAGACTTGCCATGCTGCGTGATAGGTACTACATCTAGAGTTTCAGAAACAGTACAACAGCATGAGATCTCACTACAGGAAATGAGAGAACTACTACATCTAGAGTTTCAGAGAGACATTTCTTGTACTCGGGTCTCACGCTATTGTACTGTTTCTGAAGCTCTGGATGTAGTAGCTCTATCTCTCTTATCCTGTAGTTGGGCCCCATGCTGTTTTACTGTCTCTGAAGCTCTAGATGTAGTAGCTCTTTCTCTCATTTACTGTACATGGGCTTCATACTGTTGTACTGTCTCTGAAGCTCTGGATATAGTAGCTCTTTATCTCATTTCCTGTACTCAGGTGTCACACTGTTGTACTGTCTCTGAAGCTGTAGATATAGTAACTCTTTCCTTTTCTTGTACTCGGGTGTCACACTGTTGTACTGTTTCTGAAGCTCTGGATGTAGTAGCTCAATCTCTCTTATCCTGTATTCCGGCCTCATGCTGTTGTACTGTCTCTGAAGCTCTAGATGTAGTAGCTCTTTCTCTCATTTCCTGTAGTCGGGTCTCATGCTGTTGTACTGTCTCTGAAGCTCTAGATGTAGTAGCTCGCACGCGCAGTGTGGCAAGTCTTCTATTCCTGTCCTCAGGATTTTCTTGTCTACAGTATTGTTTCATTTTTTTTGCCTTTGATTGCACTCAGCCAATTGCCTTACGTTTTTTTCGAAGGCATTATTACAGGCCATTATTACATGACATACACACATACATACATACATACATTCAAATATAGCTCTGACATATAGCACAGCGCTGTACAAAGATGACTGGTGCACTCACATGAATCTCAGTCATATGTATGGCAAGTTTGGTTGATATGTCTCCATGCATTTTCGAATGATGGTAGAACATACACACACACATACATACACACATGCATCCAATTTGATACATAAAAATTAACACATATCAAACATTTTGCTTACTATTTCTTCAAACTGATCACAGTTTCAAGTTCATTTTCAAAACTTGTTAAGCTACAGTTGATCATCCAGAAACAGCACACATTCTGGAACATTATTAAGTGAAACAGCTTAAGCTTCATTACATGTCANGGCCTCATGCTGTTGTACTGTCTCTGAAGCTCTAGATGTAGTAGCTCGCACGCGCAGTGTGGCAAGTCTTCTATTCCTGTCCTCAGGATTTTCTTGTCTACAGTATTGTTTCATTTTTTTTGCCTTTGATTGCACTCAGCCAATTGCCTTACGTTTTTTTCGAAGGCATTATTACAGGCCATTATTACATGACATACACACATACATACATACATACATTCAAATATAGCTCTGACATATAGCACAGCGCTGTACAAAGATGACTGGTGCACTCACATGAATCTCAGTCATATGTATGGCAAGTTTGGTTGATATGTCTCCATGCATTTTCGAATGATGGTAGAACATACACACACACATACATACACACATGCATCCAATTTGATACATAAAAATTAACACATATCAAACATTTTGCTTACTATTTCTTCAAACTGATCACAGTTTCAAGTTCATTTTCAAAACTTGTTAAGCTACAGTTGATCATCCAGAAACAGCACACATTCTGGAACATTATTAAGTGAAACAGCTTAAGCTTCATTACATGTCATTAAATTGTTAAATATGATGCACACATTACAAATTTTAAAATCTGCACATATTTTTTCACTTTGATAAAAATGTGGATATTTTTAAAACTGTTTGTCAGGTTACTTCTATTTTAATGTAAAAAAAAGTCAACAGTCAGAGCACAATGGAATGTCTGAAAAAGTCAATGGCCAAAAGATTACTTAGGACAAAAAAAAAATGAGAGCACCATCAAGGTTCCGCTCACATTTCCACAGCTAAATTATATATTCTAAACCACTGTTTTATACCATGAACCATGAAGGAGAAAGCATTTCAGGGGCTGGCAGTGCTGACGGAAGATAGAGAAATGATTACAGTGAAGAGTTTCAACAACTAATAGAACAGATTGATGGAAAACTATCAAAAGAAGCCTTCACATTAACTGCACTATGTTGTGCTCTGCACCACTTCTCTTAAAACACTTTCCCTCCAGTGATGGAATTAAATAGCAGGAAAGCAGACATATTTTGAACATAGTTTAAGTTAGGCCAAGTTTGTATATCTCCTGTATGAAGAACATTTTTGCCATAGGCATTTTCTGCATTAAATGAGTTTTACAGCTCAAACTTTTTTTTTCATTTTGCATGGGGTAGTAAATGGCTTGTGTATCTAAAGCCTTTTTTTAAATGTATTGCTTTTAAAAGAAAAAAAGGAAGCACACATGAATGAACCTCAATACATAACTAAGTCTTAAGTGTAAGAGTAAAAATAAATATCAACCACCAAACGGAAATCATTAATGAAAGCTTTAGGGACACAGAGGTCCTTTTTCCTAAAATAAACAGGGTAGAATCTAAAAATCAACACCTATCACCAAAAATTTTAAAAGCTGGGAGATGCAGAGTGCCCCTTTTTGTCAAGGAGACAAAGTAGAAACCAAAAACAAACATTAGCCGCCAAATACTGGCACCAACCGCTGTCTTTTATGGGATACTGATGTCCCCTTTCTCAAGGTGACAAAGTAGAAGCCAAACCCTAAGATCATCCTCCACAAACAGGATCTAATAATGTTTTAGAGGAATGGAGATCACATTGAGAAACAGAACCTCTGTGCTCCTCGAACATCAGTGGATGATACATGTTTTTGCTGGTTAGTTTGCTGTTGAATTCTATGTTTGCACTTAAGACCTCAATAAAATATTGAAGTTCATCCAGGCCTGCTGTTATTTTTCTCTCTATGTGATACAAAATTGTAGGCTATGCACCCTCTTAAAAGTTAATAAATTCGAGCTAAAGAATACAGGATCAGGCAGCTGAGTAAGAAAGGGACAGGCGATATTCCTCTGCCTGATCGTGCAGAGGAATTGTCAAAACCATCCCTTGTGCATCCCAGGAATTAATGAACTCTCATGCATACGTCATACTGACAAGGCCAATCAAGATGGCTGAAGATCTTCTGTAGAATGGAGAAAAGAAGGAAGATGGCAGTACCCTGTGATGGAACGGTGATAGGAGAGTTTACTTTCTCTTTGAATCCTTGGTGCAGGATGAATTGTTCCTATGCATGAATTTTAAGGCTGCCCATGTTAACACCAGAAGACTCAACCATCTATAAATTTCCTGATGAGCATTGTCACAGGATAACAGTAAAACAGAAAAATTCAAACATTTCCAATGGGGATACTTGCTGCACTGACAAATATCTTTTGCTTACTTTTGAGTGATAATAATCAATTCTTGTTGTGTTTATGGATCAGAAAGTAAGGAAAAAAAGTTTTAAATCTATCTTATATTAAAAAAAATAGATTTAGACTTTAAAACCCTGTCAGTTTTTCGGGAGATTTCTCTTCACCCTCAGTTTGTAGACATAAGGTAAAGTAAAAGTAAATCTCTCTAAAATGGAAATCACCACTTAAACAGGTATTATGAAGAAAAAGTTTTTCCATAGAAGATCTCTGTCCTTCTGGAGGAAATTCAAAAGTCTGGATCTTCCTTAACTTTTAGTCTCAGTGGCAATTGTCTCTAGAAAAAAAATGGAAATATAAACAAAATTTGTTAACAGGGACCAGAGATCAAATAAAAGAACAGGAAAGAGAATATATAGAGAATAAATAATCCCTTATTCTGCATTGGCCAGCCTCACCAGAACAGACAGCAGAATTCACAGAAGAAGTTGAATTAAAATTCTGCAGAAGACTCACAATTAGACTCCAATGTACTTTATTCCATATTTCAGGCCCACAGAGGTTGTTTTCTGTTTTCTTACAAAAAAAGGTCAAAAAACATCTTTCAAAATGGTTAAAGGCTATTCATGTTGCTAGCTTATGATCGCGATTAGCTGGAACCAGATTGACTAGTTCAAAAAAGCAGAGGAGATCATAGGAGTATACTAACATGTATAAAAAAACAGAGTATAACATATAAACATCACAAAACTACATGACAGCAGACTGAAGTGACAGCACTGTGATTAAACAAAAAATGTTTTGCTCTGCAAAATCGGAATTCTCAGAAATTAAAAAAAAAAGTACAGCCACAGTGGCACAGGATGATATTCATGAAGCAGCTATTGGGACCCATGAATCCTCAGGATGACATTGAACTCCTTATTTCCTTCAATTACCCTCACCCATATCTGAGCAGTGTGTTATTGTTTTTATCATGTGACACAACTAAGATTAACAAAATAGAATATTTTTATTTAGCTTATTTTTCCAAAAATTAAGATATTAATAAATATAATGATTTAGTCAAAATTTAGGTGTCTTTTAAATATATTTTAAAGACCCTTAAATAGCTCCTTTCCATCTTCAGAGCTTATTTTCATCTATCCTGTGCCAACAAATGTTACCCAATAGTATGCCTATTTTATTTCATTCTTTGTTTCACATAAATACAGCAAAATAATTAATTTAATAATAGGCAATAGGCCACAAATACCAAAATCATATATACACACACACACACAACAACAAAAACATAGAGCACTAATAAACTAAAGAAAAAAAAACCACCACCAAATAAAAGTCTAAATAAGGAAAAAATGTAGAACACAATTTCCCAAATTATGTTTATAAGTGAAACTGACAGTTTCACTGCTAAATCAATTTTTACTAAAATCCCTCAGCTCATCCCTATTCACAAACATATAGTTGTGTAGGTGGGAATTCAGGCAAGATTGTTTCCATGTAGGAGCCCAGGCAGGTGCTCACTCCTACCCATCCACTGCACTGATTGCCTGGTCTCTATAATGACTCCCCATTCTCTAATGATGGATTGTTCTGCCTTTGGGCTCTGCTGTAGCAGCACTGATTGCACAAGCTGCATGTTTGCCTCTAAACATACTTTAAGAGTTTTAAATAGTGATGACTCAATTAGAGTTTTTTTTTTATACAGCACAGATTGCTGCCTAATAATAGTCATGTTTACAACAGTGGAATCATTTCAGTGAAATATTTATTTTATTTACTCTAAATTGTATTATATTTGGTGTTCAACAAGATTTGCCTCAATCTTCCTTGTCTTTTGAATGTAAATATTGTACAATGCAAATATTCTACAATCTAATTTTAAAATTTAGCATTTCATACATCTGAAGTACTTCTATAAATTTTTAGCTAAAATAAGTGACAAAAGCTGGTTTTTGGTTTGTATGGTTTTATCTATAGATGCATAAGTGGAACTAAACTCAACTCTTTGCCTATCCTTCTTTCATCAAGTGGCTCCAACATCTTACATAATGTAGTTACATAGTAGGTCAAGTTGAAAAAAGACATATGTGTTAAGTTGACGCCCTAGGTAAATAAACATATCCCAGATATAAAACCCTATGGACAGAAAAAAAACCCTGGTACAATTTGCTCCAACAAGGGAAAAAAATCCTTCCTAATTCCATGAGGCAATGGGATGTTCCCTGGATCAACAGTCACTGTTATTTTTACTTTAAAGCTTTATTACCAAGTTATATTCTGTACTTCTAGAAAAGCATCCATGATTTTCCTAAAGCAATCTATAGTAGTTACTGGAAATACTTCCTGAGGCGACCCTTGAATACATTTGCACAGACCTTACAGTGAAGAATCTGATTTCTTCAAAGTCATTTGCTATTTGTCAATCCTGGACCAGATCCATTCCAGGTTTGCTGTATCACCCAGCTTCAAAGATTAAAGTGTGTCCTCTCCCGCCTTAGAGGGCTTTAATAAATCAGGCCCAATGTTTTTTAGCAACCTGTAATAAAATTGTCCCTACTGTCTAACCAGAGAGGTATTCAATATTTTTTTAGATAGGCTTCTTGTGATTTAATGTTTATAAAGAAGCAACAAGTTCATTAATATTAGGTTTTCTAATGTGTACCTACATCATGGCTGAAATACACCACCAAGCAAAAAAAGTCCCCAAGCTTGTGGAGCAGTGCTACAATCTGAGGTTCCTTCAGTTATTGAGGTCAAGGTTCAGAAACCTAGATCACAATAATAGTTAGCTGACTACCTGAATATGTAGGCAACACAATGGGACTTCCTATTCTATGTGTGTGTGCCCCTCTTGGTTAATGAGTATTGTGAGGTCAGGCTGTATGATGACAAATGTCTTAGGGGGTGTGTCCATGACAGCCTTGACTCTTCGAAAGATACCCAATATTCAGTGCTGGTAAAGCAGGGGATAACCTAGGCTTAAGGGTAAGCAGTAATTTAGCAAATGCTGTGAAAATCAGAGGTTGGACTAAATCGTCACCTTTCAAGTCCAAGTTGAGTCCCAAGTCAAGTCACTTAATTTATCCCAATTTGTTCCCATATAGAAATAGAGCTCTGACCCTGTTCTTGAGCATTGGAACACATTCTAACTCCACGGCTTTCTCCTCTGACAGCTGAAGGGTGAAAGGAGGAAGGCAGTGAGGCTTCTGTAACACCACCATCCTCCCCACCCACTTCAGCTGTCAGAGGAGAAAGCCGTGGGCTTAGAATGCAAGAACGGTGGGGAGGAAGGCAGTGATGCTACTGTAACAGTGCCTTCCTCCCTACATTCCTTGAATTCTAAGTTTACTAAGTCCACAGCTTTCTCCTCTGACAGCTGAAGGAAGAAGGGCGGAAGACAGTGAGGCTTCTGTAACACCGCCTTGCTCCCTGCCCCCTTCAGCTGTCAGAGGAGAAGCTGGACTTAGAATACAAGAAAAGCTGGGAGGAAGGCAGGTTACAGAAGCCTCACTGCCTTTCTGCCTGTCCCCTTCAGCTGTCAGCAGAAAAAGCAAGTCGCTAGTCGAGTTGCAAGTCGCTGGGAAAAACCCCCAAGTCGAGGTGCAAGTCGTTCATTAGGGGACTTAAGTCAAACTCAGGTCCAAGTCGCACGACTCGAGTTCCAACCGCTGGTTTAAATGCATAAGGTAAGGTTTTTTTTATATTAAATAAGCTGTACTATTGTGGAATGGTTCAGCTCACTGCTCAGGGAAGCCCCATTTCCTCATATAGACATTTACATTCATACAAAGAAACCTAATATTATGGAGAGAAGAAACATGTCATCACGCTTTTGCACTCATCTCACCTGTCAATGAAGCTTTCACACCTATTTACTGTGCACTGGCTTTGTGTCTGAATTAAGTTTATGCACTAGGCAATTAGAATCTGTTCATTATATAAATGGGTCATTTACAGTAGCAGAAAGTATTGATTGCAGCTTGTGAATACATGAGATAGTTAAGTTGTGTGCACTTGCTGATAACTTCATAATAAATGTCTGTCTTTTCCGTGACAGGCTTTTTTTTTAGTTGGGGCAAACCTACAAATTAACACATAACAAAATAGATAATATAATAGGCATCTGTATTAAACCTTGTGAATTTAAACTAGAGGGAAGGAAAGAAGAACAACTGTTCATCTCAATCAGATTCTGCTGCTCATTTCTCATGGCAGGTTGGACAATAATAACTTTATTATGTTTACTTAGTACCAATTTTTATGATTGAAATCCCCTGTCTCCCCAAAAGAAATGTGCGTATGTTATGAGCGTACTGGTCAATAATTGGTGCTGGTAATTAAATATAGGTAATGGATGATGGATTGTTGCAGAAGAGAGATGAATGAATTTTCAAAAATGTATTCCTTTGTAAATTTATCTAACTGAAAAGCTCTGAGATCAGATAGTGCCAAGCTTGTGTTGCCTGTTGGTAAGGTAACAAAGCCCTCCATATTAGTCTAATAAATGAAATATCTAATAAATAAATATCAGTGCTGTATTGTACATCCATCCTATACATTATGGTATCTTTAACTGTATCTAAACTCAAATCCAAAAAAATTGTTTTCTTGTTTGGCACAGGGCTTGTCTCAAGTCTTATAAAGATATCTGATTTCAATTAGGAAATGTGCTGCATGTTTTTGTACGCGTTATTGTGTACTTTTTGGAATGTCAAGACATGTTTTTTAATGCATTTATTCTGAGATCTACTGGAAATTTTGAATATATAAAACAGGAATTTTGTATCTGTTGTGTTTGGTGAGTGGTCACAATTGTGTTGGCTGTGCAGAGAAAAGTTGTAACAATCTAGGGTCAGGCTCGGAGTCCAGTAGCTGAAACAGCGAGCAGACTCAGGTGGAAACAGTCCAGGATTTATGCACAAGCAGTGGTAGCATGGAGATGGAGCAAACACAAACGCAGTTAAAGCACGAGCCAATGGTGTCAGTTGGAGACTGAGAGCGAGGAAGAATTTAATAAGCAGCCAAGGGTCGGTACACAGGTAGCAGTTCGGAGAGCGCAATGTAACAATAGCAGTAGGAGCAAGATATTGGCAAAGCACAATAATCTGGCAAACAGGAAGCTCAGAGACATGACTTATATAGGAAGTTCCTGGGAGAGGCGAGGAGTTCAAGATTCAGCAAGAAACTAGGTATCAAGGTATCTTTGTCCAAGGGATCGAACAAGGTGAACAAGGCAGAAACTCAAGTCACGCAGTAGACACCAAAGCATCCATGGATTCAGATCCTAACAAAAGGTTTGCTAAAGCTATAATTTTTCCTTTGAGGATCTTTGTTCCCAATTATGTATTGGAGAGAAGAAAAATTGCCAGCAAAACTTACTGGGTTCATTCACTTCCATTACCATCATCTTTCTAAAGAGACTGCGTTTGGGTAGAGGTGGCAAATATCTGATTCTTGCTTGTACATACATGTAGGTACATCATATAGGCTGAAACTGCCACAAAATGTACAACAGCACCACATGGGTTGGGAGGTGAATAATAAATTCTTAGTGGCCTTGTTTTTAATTGGTTTCTGGATTGGTAGCTTTGATACAGTACATTATTTTCATGTGACGCCCAACATGAATGTGGAGGCTAGACCTAAATATATTTTGGCAGGTACATAAAAATGCCAGTTGATACTATCAGGGTGCTTGTAACTTCCTATGAAATTAACTGTGATCTTAAACAGTGTGATCAGCGTTCTAATCAATAGGCAGTCTTGGGTGACACCTGGGTAATCCAACAAACTTCCTAAAAATTGATTTTATTTGGCAAAAGCTTAAAGTCCTTGACCTAATCCATTCCAGGTTTGCTGGATACCCAGCTACTCATGTACCCATGATAGTCTATCTTCTACAGTCTTGGAGAACAATAATAAATCAGGACTAGAGTGGGTTATTGGCAGGTTCACAGGGTGTAAATAAAGGAAAGCATCCCTACAAAAAGGAAAGTAATGGTTAAGTTGCAAAACATAAAATTGTTGCTTTTGGGTTTGGATAAGCTTTAACATAAAGGCTCAATGTTTCAATTGTACATGCAAATGCAAATATATTTAAAAGCCATTTTTTGCCCTTTAATAGTTCTCAGAGCTAATAATATAGCTTGCACAGCAATACACACTAAATTTCCAGTGCTGCACCCGGCAGAGTCCAATAGCTGCCACCCAATTTCATGGTTAAATGGCACCCAATCCAAACTCTGTAGGCTTTATTGCTGGCACTTATAGTGGGGCAGCATAGTCATCCCTAGCTGCTCAGGTCTACAAACACCTCGGCTCATCTCTACTGTATAGGGGGGAGATGTTTTGTGGTTCACAGAAGATAGCTGGGATGTTGATTTCAGTTTTCAGTTTCAATTTAGTGCAAAGGAAGAATACTAGCTTCCTAGTCAGACCAATATGTATTTTTCTGGACTTCTGGATAATGTACTTAGCTTGAAAGCAAGAAAACGAATGAAGTCACCAAATATATTAACAGTTAGGCTGTTTTGGGGTTTATATAAATTTTAGTCCTGGAATTCTCACAGATCCGGTCCTAATTATCTATTTCATTCCCAACTTCCAAGCTGTATTAGCCAGTACTGATATCTCGACAAAATGACTATATAGATGCTGGGTAGTATTATCTACTATAAAATAGAATTTTATTATTTACGAAGAGTATAATGAAAATCATTCAGCAGTGATAGCATTATGTGTTCGCATTGTATTTTTCCACATGTGGCCACAGTGATTTTTTACTTGCTGCTTTTTTGTACCCAGCCTATATATTATTTGATAACAAGCATGAAAAAGAGTCCTGAGTACCTTCACCAGCTTATAATTTAATGCAATTCAGTGTGAATAGAGCCGTCTGATTCTTTATTCATCTCCAGCCAGCAGACAAAGAAAGATTGCTCATATACAGTGCATAAAATGACAGAAATAAATATACACATACTGTGCGCAGATGAATACCAGCATGGGACAGAGCACATGGCACATCGAGACGTGTCTGTAGCTTCTAACATGAGATCTGAATGTATAGATTAATATAGAGCCAATATGAGATCATTTAGCTGGCACAGGGAGCTGGGAATGTAAATATGAGCTGCTAATTCCTTGAAATCAAGACTACCAGTAAACAGAGGGGTGATGCCTGGCACAAAGTAAGCTAATTAGGAGATTTGTGTGCCAGGACCGCCATGGTAGGATTTGCAATTTTGCATTATTTAATTTCACTGGCAATTACCTTGCTATGAGGATAATAGGAGGAGCTGTATAGTATAGTTAAGGTGAACCGAATAAGCTGACTTGAAGAATTCAGCACCCAGGAGAGTCCTGGACTGTGTGTTCTCTTTGTATAGATACAGCAGGGTGGGAAGTCTGCAGCATCTGTTGTGTATCAGCAATAGTCTAACAAGCATTAGGAAAATCAGGCATTTGCCTGAGGGCACCTCGGAATTTTGGCAAGCGCCAGACTTGTCCCTGCCACAGCTAAATGCTAGAATGTAAATATGTTTTCAGTCAGTGACTCAAAAGCTGTGTATTTGTGTAGATACTGTGTTGTGACTATGACAATAGGAAAACATACAGATCTTGAAGGTAAATCCGCTAATCATAAAAACAAAAATTATATTTATTGCCCACACAAGCCATTTTAATGCAATGCAACTTAAACTAAATTCCAGGCAAACAGATAAATACACAGAATAAATACATGCTGTATAAGGGAACTGTTTACATGCAAAAAAATGTGCAATTCTTTCTATTGAGCTTAAAGTTTACAGCAAGCAGGAGACCTGTTTTTTTCTCCTGTTGCTCAGTAACATACATGGGTCTTTTCTTTCTTTCAGCCTGAGATTGGACATTGAAAGAAGAAGTAGAAGAAAAGGCTGATTCCATGGAACAATTGGGACACCAGTTGTGTAAAAAAAAAAACAAAAAAACAAAAACAAAATAAAAAAACAATAATGTATTAACAAATGCAGAGCTTCTCCAGTTTGTGTATTTCTGGTAAAGTTTAGCTTTAACAGTAGTCAATCCAATGCTCAGCCATTATGGCTTCTCAGAACTGCTAGAAAAATGTAGATATTTCTTTGTTTATGTAAAAGACACCCCACAAACGTAATTTTCTTCCCATTTGATTGGCTTCGTGTTTTCACAAAAGCCTGAAATCAAATCATAGGCAACTTCAACAAAAGAAGTTTTCATTTTGGTTAAATGTTTTGACCACAGGGATGTAGAGTTTTGTAGACTGAAGAGATATACAGACTGCTGCTACTTTTTGTTACCACTCTCAGACTGATTGTGTTCAGCTTTGTTTGTTAGCTGTGCCTCAGGAAAGAGACACAGTACCGCAGTTCCTGTTTTGTTTTTTAAGCAAGTTTAGCACTCACCACCATAGGGGTTACTGTTTATACTCCTGGTGGGGTGACTCCAGAAACTCACATGGGCCTTGCATAACTTTATTTTTAAAGTGTTAATATCAAATCCAACACAACACAGAAGAGAGGACAGGAGTAATAAAATGGTCAGTTCAACTTCAGTATGCAAAGTCCCAGTACAAAAGGCAATAATCGACAGGTCCAAATGCAATTCTGACACCTCCAAAGCAGATTTAAAGCTACCCAAATGGACTTCCGTTATAGGCTACCCTTAAGGCTTGAAGCTCCGACTGCCCTGATCTTTCAACCTATCACCATCCTATAGCTTCAGAAAGGTCCCCCAGGCACTTCCTCATATTTAAATATGTGAAAGATATCTGACCAAAGCGGTCCCAAAATACCCCGCGGCATGTAGGTAATCGGTTGGCTATTCCTATTAATTTTTTGTTTCCTCTACTTGCAATGCCAGGATCATCTGCAGCATACCCAGAAGTTGTAGGATGATAGATGCCTGTACTAAACCAAAAATATACCTAATGAACCCTGGGCCAACTCTTTCACCAACTGTTGATAAAAACATGAAACCAGGGGGCTTAAAAGATCAATAGACACTGGGTGCCCATTCTTCATAAGTACTTCTAGAACTAACAGAAGAGTAAGGCGAACTGTCACCCCATCCAGCTAACTGTTCAGATCAAAGTGAAAGGAACCATGAACCAAAGTGGCTTGCAGGTTTTTCTGACAGGCTGGCTGACAGTGACAAATATATTGGTACTATACATGGAATTATGTTACTGACAGTAAAAAATATGTTTCTTTAGAGGCCGTGTGCCTATCTGGTTAGCACTGGCACCCTAAGTTCCTATGTGATACTTCATAGAATGGTTGCTGCGAAATGTACAACTAACCTCCATGACCCCTAGCCATTATCACTTGTACCTAATGTATTTACCATTATTCCCACCACTTTCTAAGGAACTCCTCTGATGTAATGCAGCTACATTTAATATATTTCACTTGTTTAACTCAGAACAGAGCATGCAAAGAAACAAAGAATGAAAAGGATTTTACAAGCAAACTTCAGGTTCCAGGGATGACCTAGTTTTTAATTTCAGAACAGTGGAAGCTTACCTTCTGTATCCCTAGATAACATCTTGAGTTGAGGGTAATTAACTACTTTCTTCTCTTGACCTCATAAGCAGTGTTACATTAGGCCTGCGCTTACTCGTCTTACCAAGGCTAGCAAACATTTCCAGAAACTGCATCCTATTAAGGGAATCAAATTAATAATATAGACAAATTTGCATGAACATCTCTCTGGCTTTATTAAAGAAAAAAAATCTATTGCTTTATAGATGTGTATATATAGATATATATATATATATCTCTCTTTATATATATATATGTAAAATTTTATTTTTTTAATAACCTCGTTCTTTTAATCAGACTAGAAATGTAATTAAGGCAAATTTTTAACAACTAATAGGGATAAGAAAACCTACACTAAAATCATGTGTTTGGTTGTGATTTGCATGTCCTTTTTTAATTTAATTCTCTTTTAATGATCATGCTTGACTGTGAGATTATGACTTGTGGCTTAATCATTAATTATTTTATGAATATAAGGCTGTGGCATATATGTTTGGCATGTACAGGGAGGCTCAGAGTTCCTATGTCCATTTATTGGTACGGAACCTATAAGAAGTTCTATTTGACCCTACTTTTTGACTATTCCTTCTATCCAGCATCGCATGGCCATGCCCAATATTCACTGCACAGGGGTGAAGATGGTACACAGGGTAAATGTGCCTATTTAGAAATGTTGGAAGGCATGCTAAAATACCTTGATGTGCAAAAAACACATAGATCCAATATGGTAGACTTTGTTCTTTTGAGAGGAGCAGTATGGCATACATGGAAAATATTCTGGTGGCATGAATTCACTCAGTGGCTAGCATTTTTTGCTCTTGAACTTCTAGGGTATAAGGTTCAAATCCCAATCAGGACACTTTTGCATGAAGTTTGCATGTTCACCTCATGCCTGCATGGGTTGCTTTTGGGCACTACCACAGTTTCATCCCACAATTATAAGTTGTTATGGCTTTCCCCCAAAACTGTTCTTGGATCGTGTTAATGACATCCTGAATGGTAAACACATTAGATTATGAGAGCCTCTGAGTAATGCGCTATGTAAATACGACATAATAATAATGTCACATTATACACAACTGTGTGTCAAACTTCAGCCCTTACAGAAAAACTTATGTTTATAAAACCTCTCATATCTATCAAAGAGACACATGAGAAGCGACTGAAGTCTGATATAACCTAAAGAAATTAGAAATGTAACCTTTTAGTCTACCTCTAAGATTGTAAATAAAATGTACTGAAACATAAACCTATACACACACTAAAATACAAAACTGCAATAATTACCAAATTGAAAAAAATAACTGGCATCACTTTAAAACTCCTTTTTTCTCAAACTGATGTACTTGAACTTCCATTGCCACATTTTGTGCAATATTAAATAATAGAATTCACTCAAATATCTAAATTTATATTAGAGCTGTATGTGGGATGGGGAAAATCTCCAATGTGGATTTTGTGTACAGCTTGATATAGAATTAGAGGTTACAGGGTTTAATGCAAAATGGAGAGACAGATGAAAAATTAAAGAAGTCTGTGTTTCACATAGGTACAATCAAAGGCCTTACACAATGTGATGTGTCATAAAGCCATTTTCTAAGTGGAGTCCTTTGTTCACCGTATCAAAGGTTATCTTGGGTTTTTACTGTCAGAATTATCTTTCTTTACACGATTAAGTTTTCTTTTGATGAGAATAGTGTTTGCTGAATACTGCAGTTTGGGTTACAGCAATGAAGACCAGCAGAACTGTGTGGCTTTTTTTCTGTTAATGGAAAAGCAGAATAAATTCATTCATATTTGTATCACAAGGGATGGATGGAACAGTTACCGGCTCCTCTGTAGATCCACTGTAGTTCTTTTTTATAATCCACTTTAGACTAAAGATTTGCTACTAAGCGCAGGCAGACAATCACGCTCTTGTTAAGCTGAGAGTTTGGCACATTGGAAGATGTTTTTTTTTTCTTGTAAAAGAGTGATCTTGACTGGTAAAAAAATACTTTAATGCTACATGCCAAGGCCGGAGAATCTGGGTTATACATCTTAGACATTAATATATATGCACATTTATCTGCATTTTTTCTTCATTTATTATATGGTGTTTATTCAGTGGGTCCCCGTTAATGTTTGTACTTGGGTCCATTATACATGCATCCAAAACATTGGACATAGGTTTAGTTTTGATAGAACCAAACAATGCTGATATTCTAAATTTTGTTTTACATAATTTTTATCATAGTACCCTTAATAACCCAGTGCACCCATAACCATCTTAGGGGAGAAGCAGCAGACACCATCTTTGGTGCTGGCAGCCTGGCAGACATACTATTGTTACAGGTGAAATGGCTTTTTGTGCTTTCATGCCATGCCAAATAAAGTGAGACAAGGTAACTTTTATCAGCCATCCCAAAGGACTTTTTGTTATAGAAAGTAGAAGAACAAGAAGATTCAAAGAAGCAAGACTTTCAAGGAGAGAGACCATAATAAAATCGGCAGTTTTTATTTAAACACTAGCTAATTACCCGCTGTTGCCTAGGTATTTATTTATTGCAATCTTAAAATATACAGGAAAAGGGATCAAATAAAGCTATAATGTTAAATTAAAGAAATGTGTTTTTTTACAGTTTTTCAAAGTATAAGTACAATATACAATTAAATTAAAATACAATGTAATTTAATGAACCTTAATTAATGGCATATGTTCCTATGCTGTTTTAAATATTTTAATAAGAACATTGTGCCCATGAAACATACTTCGTAACTTTAAGACAACCTGAAATTTTGTTCCTGAGATGTAGGTGCACCTCTGGTCAGTTTCTATTAGTTCGTTTTCGATAAAATAAAGTTGTAGAAATTTTGGTGGTTGATTTGGCAGCTGGTGGTAACGATCTGGTTTATGGTAAATTTGCCCTTGCACCGTGAATGTGGATGGAAATCTAGGCTGTTGAACAACTGATGTGGCACTGAATGATGTTTTTAGAAACATGAGTTGTATTTTCTGATGTTATTAAGAAAATGCTTTGGCTCTGAGGTATTTGCTGATGTGTAACTCCAAAGTTCTTGTGTGTCTGGTGGTGTTTCCAGTTGGCAGAGTTTGACTTTCCTTTTTTTGCAGCAAATACCAGGAGACTCAGATTAAAACTTCTTTGCTTGACAGTAACTACAAACCATTTCCGTTTTTCCGATAGTAACACTTGCATGCTGCGAGTAGTCGCTATGTGGATCATAGAAAGAGGCCTGTAGCCGTACGAATTTGGGCACAGGGCCTACATGACAGGGGTGGGAGGCCTAGCCCAGGGGTGTTAAGGGTTAATAAAATGTAGTAGGGCTAAAGTCCTGTTGGGTGCGGATTTTGCCTTCTCAGACCTGCAGCCTGGTTGTTTGGGTGTATATCCGGGAATATAAAGTTTGATAACATTATGGATATTGTTGTTATGGTTATGTTTTAAAAAAAGGGAGGAATTAGGTTGTTGGTTAAGTAGGTTATATTCAATGTAATATGTTTGGGTTATATAATCCCGGTTAAGTAATAACAATAATAATGGAGTGTTATGTTATGTTAATGTATGCTTGCATATCAAAAGTGTAAATGTATTTATTTATTTGTCATTTATTTATTATTGGATATTTGTTAATTACTTGAATGGTTAATTTATTTAATGGTGTTTAAATAAACGGCTGCTTGCCACCCAATTTAAATCCAAGATTGGTGTCTGGGTATTTAATGGTGGGGGAGTGGTTGGTAAGCAGGTGGGGGGTCGAGGGGAGGCAGAAGTTCTGATGGTGGTGGTGAAGGATGGGCTAGAAAGTCTGAGCTACCCTCGTCATGGAATCCTTCCAATGCTAAGCTAAAATGTTGTGCAGTCCGTGATTTTCTGGCTCTGGCTTTCTCTCATTTCGTGTACTAAGGTCTCATGCTGTTGTACTGTCTCTGAAGCTCTAGATGTAATAGCTCTATCTCTGTTATCCTGCAGTCAGGTCTTACGCTGTTGTACTGGCTCTGAAGCTCTAGATGTAGTCGCTCGACCGCTCAGTGTGGCAAGTCTTCTATTCCTGCCCTTGGGATTTTCTTGTCTACAGTATTGTTTCATTTTTTTTGCCTTTGATTGCACTCAGCCAATTGCCTTACGTTTTTTCGAAGGCATTATTACAGGCCAGAATTTTATAAAAGAGTCCAAAAAAGTATGTAAGCAAAAGGTCCACTGTCACTGAGCAATACATAAACACATACATACATACCTACATCCAAATATAGCTCTGACATATAGCACTGTGCTGTACAAAGATCAGCGGTGCACTCACGTGAGCCTCAGTCATATGTATGGCAAGTTTGGTTGAAATGTCTCCATGCGTTTTCAAGTGATGGTGGAACATACATACACACTCACATACATACATACACACATACATACATAGTGTTTGCATGTGATACTTGTCTCACAAAAGCAATTGATTTTTTTTGGTGTTCTAATAATCAGTAAGTTTATACATTTTTTGGACATTTTTTTGATGATATTTGCTTTGTTATATACTTTACAGTTGTTACTTTATGTCTGGACCTCTTCAGTATTCCTAAAGAATCAGCACAGTGCTGCGGAACAGGTCAAATTAATTTGTATACTCCCTGTCATACTCCATTTGTCATGGCATGGCACGAAAGCACAAAAAAAAAAAATCACCTGTAACAATAGTATGTCTGCCAGACTGCCAGCACCAAATGATGGTACAAACATCAACAAGGACCCATTGATTAAATACCACATTATAAATAAATAAATGTAGATAAATGTGAAGATATATCATCTGTTTTTGTACTATCTATTACTACTAGGAGATGTGGAATATTTTTCCTACATGGACCTTCCCTTGGCATCCTCTTTTTTTAAACCTTTTTTGTTAGGGTGACAAATGTCTCATTGTATTATTGTGTCTAGATTGCTATCCTTTTTTTACCCACTATGCCGATCCTATAAGTGTTATTTTTGGGGAACAAACAATACCCTTGGTATTAGACTAAACCTCACTTTAGTCTCATACCCTGTCCCTGTTGTGAGTCCTAGAAATGATCTTTGTTACATATGTAACACTGTGTGTCACAATTACCTCCTTCTGGCTAAAGTGCTGGTGCCTCTCTCCTGCACATACAGGCAGTTCTGATCCCGGGTGTGCCTGCTCTTCTAAGTTTTATCAGCATTGCCCAGCCCACTGGCCAGTCAGGTGATTGCCTCGTATTCGCCCTTGGCTATGTAGCTGGCTCAGACACATCACTCAGTGTTCATACAATGTGCTTCCACTACTGCCAACCCCCCTATCTCTGCTGAGCATTTGCTATACACTTGTTCACTGTCTAGCTCCTGTGCTAACTCCTTGTCACCAAGTCTGTTGATGCTCTGTCTGTTCACTTGTTGCAGTGTTCGAGTGTCTGCGGTGACCCGCCGTGTCACCCGTGCTGCCTGTGTTTCCTGTGTCTTTGATGACCCCTGTGTCACTGGAGTCTAATCACTGGACTTCTGGTATTTGACTCCTGACTTTGCTTGCCTGGTGGCTGCTTTGACCCTGACCTTTCTTGACCATTCTCTGCTTGCTGGTTCTTCTCACATTGTTCTCCCCACCCTGGTGTGCCCAAGGACAGCAATCCGGCAATAGCCTGCAGCACCACATGATCACCGCTAGTGGCTCTGGAGAAAACCAGACTGTCACTTTGACTCTGCGCCTTGGACCTTCTAATGGCCCACACCAATATTGAGCTACCCATAGCGCACTCTACTGCTTCCTTCCCTCCATGTGTGACATTGTGAGCAAGAATAAAGGACCTCACATAGATGTATATGGAAGAATTTACATCTGTTCCATGTTACGTCCCAAGGTAAATAAAATGGCCTTCCATTTGAAATTTATTGGCCTTCCCATGCCATTTTGGTGCACTTCTCTGCTATAGGTACTTTCCTAACAGCATGTAAACCCAAACAAATTTCTTCTCTATTGATTTTAATGGTGTTTAGATTTAGGCCATTCTGAATCCCAAATTGTGAGAGCAGTTTAGCTGAATGACCCTAGAACCAAATTTGAACAATGTTAGTAGTATTCAATGATATTTTAACGTTAATGTTCCAATGCTAGATAAGATAGCCAGGTCACTCAACTGATTATTTGAAGTGAACAAAGGATAGAACATATCAAAAGCTGCACCACAAGTAGAGTTCAATAGCAGGCAGGTTTTGGATGGTACCAAGAAATGAGAAAGAATGGTAGTTAGGGTTAAAGGTTCTTATTAGGGTTAGAATGAACTGTGCTAGCGAACCAATTTGAAAACAAAGAACTGGATTGCATTCACGAGAAAAGAAAAGAAAAGATAATTGTAGTGTGCAATGAAAAGTTTTTCAAAAGGAGCCTGATTGAACCAGGATACAGGTTCACTACATTAAGAGCATTTTGGCCATCTCCCTAGTTCACATGGCTTTTTAATAGCATACAGAGAGTGCTAGCTGATGTGCCGAAGAAGTATGAGCCTGACACAGGAGATTGGTGGCTGTGGTGGATCACAGACAGTGGAGGAATGAATCCATGGACCAGTAAAGGAATAGGTTATACATGATGATTCAACTTCTACAGTAGGTTGTAAAATTAACTAAGTAACTAAGAACTTTTTGAATATATAAATGTGACTGATCTGCATGTTTCTATCATAAAACTCAAGATTAAAACTGAAACCCCTTTCGACTATTGTCACTGGTTTGTATACCAACACATCTTCGGAGTTGGTACTGACTAATTAGGATTTGTAAGGCCACTCCTAGTAAAAAAAATATTTCAAAATGTTTTACTGATGTTTTTTTTAAATACTTTTTCATTTCAAACATTGCTACTAATGTGTGCCCAGGACTGCAATAAAATAAATGTCTCAACCTTTATAAATGCAAAAGGGTGCTTGTATGCATAAAGCTTAAATTTAAACCCAAGATCAAATTTGTAATTATCTGTTGCTTACCACTTCTTAGATGTATTTAGTGCATTCATTTTTGTTTCCAGATTTTTTTTTTATTTTCACCTGTCCAATAACACACCTCCATCTGTATTGAAAAGCAGCATAGCCACCATTAAACAGCAGCACTGCCAAGCTCTGGAGAAGGTAGTGTCAGATAAATTTGAAGATAGCCATGAACTTAATATAAGTGACAAACAAATAATGCCTATTGGTACCCATGCATGTAAATGGAATTTAATAGCATCCTGCAAAACAATGATCTTTCAATTGTTGACTTGTGTGTAATATCAACAAACTAAATGAAAAAACATTGAAATATTTTAAACTAATTTCTGTGTCCAGTACAAAAGCAAAAATTCTAGAAATGAAAGATGACTTTTCAGATGTGATACAGAACCAAAATAAATTTTTATTTCCTGACATTGAAGGTGTCATACATGTCTTCAGATCCTGTAAAGAATTTTTTATGAATTGCAAAGAAAATTAGGCTGTAATAAACTGAAGCTGGAAACAAAATACTATTTTTGTGCATTTTTCTTGTTTTTACATATCAGTAAAATACAGACAAAACATTCTATAGGGGTATTAAGTAAGTTACAGTTATAGTGTCAATCAGTTTTATAACAAAATGCGTATAGCATTGAAGTACTGGTAACGTCAAATGAACAATGAAAATTATACGTTGACTTTAATATATGTTTTAACTACTGTAATAAACTATATTTTAGCAACACAGTACTTTTACTTGGTGCATTAATAGAATCTACCCAGATTTCTTTGATTTCAACCCTAGTATTACAAGAAAAAAACTATTCCACCCAGAAAAACATATTTGAAAGAAGAAAATTAATAGCATTAAAAGAAAGATCACGGTGCAGTTTAGTGTACAATGCTGGTATCCCAGCAGCCCATTTTTATAATAAAAATTAGATTGCAAACAGGCAGGTTAGTATGTTTTTCGGAAGGACATCTCCTGGTCCTTCTGCAATAAAACAAAAAACAACTGTGTGTTCGTAATTTTTCATTTTCAAACTTTAGTTCTTTTCTGATTCATTTGTGCTTACCATGAATTTATACCTGACCAATCAAGATAGACAAAGATCTGGAACCCAAAAGAAGACCAAGTGAAGATGTGACCCCCTGATGGAAGAAAAATTTTGATCAGGAAGGAAATAAATGTTATTTTATTGCAGAAGTGATATCACCTGTCCCTTCTGCAATAAAGGGCCTGCCTGCTCACAATTTTTTAGTTTCAAAGTTAGGTTCTCCTTGAAATACCTATTTTTAATTCTTTCAAAGGATTTGACATTGACAGGTGGAGGGATATAGAAATTAAATGTACTTTAAACATTACTCACCTAACCAAATATGAGATGGAATTATTGATATGATTGATATACAACTAAGCCAGGCAAAGAAAACTTTTGTTGGTGATCTGCAAACCTATATGTCTCATTTCAGTTCCACATGATAAGAATCAAGTTGACTCTGCCTAACATGATCAATTTTCTGGGACATACAAACAAAAACACCAGAAGGCCCCGAGAAATTCACATGATTATTATTCCAAAGAAAAATGTGGAGGCGACAAGTTGATTAAACTCATTAGCTTTACTGAGGCAGCTCACCAACAACACAAAGCACCTAATCATAGATTCCAAGAATCCACCTCTAAACAAAACAACAAATGAGTGCAAAGAATAAAAATATTAATGTTAATCAATAGAATAATCACACTATTCTCTTCTTTTGGAGCTTGTAACCATTTTTTTGATTCTATATGGATGCATTTCCACATCAATCAGATTACAATGATCAGCAAAAATACTAGAAGTAATTCATTTTAGGATTATATGAGATAAGACCATTTTAAATTTTCGCAAAAAAAAAAAAATTGCAAAAAACATTGGACAGTGTTTCTGGTATGACTAGGGAACTAAAACCCATGTGGCTCCCAAGCTACATACATATTCTGTATATATATGTGTGAATGTGAAAAAATGGCAGTTCTCTCAGTATTTTTTTTCCTTATAATAATAAGGTTTTTGTTAACATTTCTGGGTAAAATTGGGGTGAGGGGAAACAAAAATTACAACATATATACATCGCATAACAATAGCATGTGTAGCAAGTAAAAATAAAAGAGAACAACAGCATTTACAAAGTTATGTTCTGTGTAAACAAATGCTAACATATGATCAGAAAACATAGAAAGCAAGGGTACAAAAACCATAGATGAGTCGTAAGGGAAACATTTTTCTAACTTGTCTTCCTGTAGAGCAGATCGTTTTTCCTAAACATAGTCTGGGACACTCTCTGTGTCACTTCAGAAATAGGTAATACATTGGATTTCCAATCTCTGGCAATTGTCTCTCTTGCAGCTGTAAAGATGAGAAAGCAAGCGAAATTGCGGCATCGTACACATTGAAGGTTTTTGGCACAGGAGAGCATCTACCGGGTTCAATGGAAGCGAGATATTAACAACACAATTTACAATGATATAAAAATTCCTGGCTGTTGGCCAAACCCACCAGATATGTATATATTTACCGACCTCTGCAAAGTAAGTCATTTAAAAAAAAAAAAAAATTCAACCTGTTTCAGAAAAATAGTTTGAATCTGGCTTAAGCAATCTGATGATGATATTCTTCTAAGGTTTATATAACACATAATATGTCCAAGTATAGGCAAATTGGATTTTCATCACTCCTGCTTCACATCATTGGCGTTGAAAGAGTTACAGGATCTTGTGACATGACAGCCACTGTTTGATGACAAGATGAGTTATAAATCAGCAAAGAAAATCTTCAACTGAAAGCAAGCACAGTGTTTGAATTGGGGCAGGAGAAAGGATAGCTTGATGTCTTCAATATACACATAAAGTAAAAGTTTGTGGCCTTGCCAACACTGTTCTCAAAGGGCTTGCATTAGTGATAGGTCAGAGAGGCAACATTCTGCAAAGCTCTCTAAAAGAAAAATGACTTGTGGGGTAATCAGTGTGTTTGACTTGCAGGCAATATATCTTCTTTTAGGGCACAACTCCAAGAGGACAGGCAGTCGGGAAGTGCTAACAGGACCTATATAGTTAACCCTGTGCTCACTTAAAAAGCTAATAAGCAGTCTCAATATGTTAATAAAATTGCAATTATACATATACAGTATGTGTAAAATGATTACCATTTTTTTATATTTATAGACCATAGTTGGATAAGATATATGATTTCTAGCACAAACGTCAGTATAAAGAAGAACATGTACCGGTAGAGAAGATCCAGCTTGTTGTACTGTACATGAGTAGAATCAGCACAGTGTTTGAACCAAGGAGTCTGGAAAGGAGAGCTTGAACAAAAGTTAGAAATTTTTGTCAGGTTGGCTCATGGTATGTAATGGACAGACTGCCAAAAATTCCACCCCTCAGTCACCTTTAAGAGCAGCCATTCTCAACCTAGAAGATAAGAGTTCCTCCGGGGATTGC
Organism: Pyxicephalus adspersus; assembly: GCF_032062135.1. Classification (NCBI taxonomy): domain Eukaryota; kingdom Metazoa; phylum Chordata; class Amphibia; order Anura; family Pyxicephalidae; genus Pyxicephalus; species Pyxicephalus adspersus. The sequence continues at coordinate 21,954,521 of NC_092865.1, read as the reverse complement.
TAGGGAATACTTCAAACGGTGGCAGGTTGACTTCCCACTTGAAGTCTGTATAGTTTTAGGGCTAACCTCACTCGGTAAGCTGGCTTCATGACACTAATGATGTTTTTAGGTATCTATAAGTGGTAATCCACCCAACACTGTAAGGAGGTCAATATTTCCACTCGCCACCAATTTATGAAATCTTTTTCCCAATCGACCCACCAAAAATTTGTTTAGGTAGGAGTACGGTAATACTCCAAAAATTATTTCAAGGGTTCTTCAGGGGTAAAAATGTTGAAAAAGGCTGCTCTAGCATATGTTGTCCATAGGAGGCATGGATTTGAGACTGTTAGTCAGAGCAACAAGCAAGATTTTCTGATTAAGGGTTGTTATTTACAACTTACTTACCAACAGCACATACTCAACACTCAAACTCACTCACTTCACATCTCAGAAGCTTCATTTAGTGACTTAAAGTTCTTATCTGTATGATCGCTGCCCAGCTGTCACATATTTCCTGGAAACCATACAATCCCAGTCTTACTTTGTGCATTATGGGAATGAATGAAGACCACAGGCATATGGGAGTTACTTGCAAATAAAGATGGTTAAAGATCATTTCTAGGAATAAAAGAAGGAAGAAGATGGTATCTCCATGCGGCAAAACAGGTACAGGTGATTATGGTGGGTAAAGTCTTGCTTTATTTGCAGGTAAATCACAGAAAATGTAATTCAAATGCAACTTGCAGCCTTTTTTCTTCGTTTTATTCACTTTTAATGTGCCTCTTAACTTGCTAGCAACTTTTTCCAATTTAGGAAGAGGTATTCCCTATCACAGCCCCCTTCCTCACCTATACTTGGGTAGCCAAATATTATCTGTTCTGACCAAGCTCCTCACCAAGCTTCTAACTGTGTTTAGCTGCCAGAGGATTTTACTATTCAGGGGCTGCTGACATCATGTGCATGACATCAAGATGAGGGAGCCCAGCAGCTTGCAGGTTTAGGATGTTTAGGATTTTAAAGTGAAGCTGGGTGATCTAGCAAACCTATAATGCATTTACTAAGTTGTTTGCTATTAGTTAGCAAATGTTTTCAATCCTGGACCAGATCCATTCCAGGTTTGCTGTATCACCCAGCTTCACTGATAAAAGTGTATAGGAAGATTGTTGTTGAAATGAATGGTCTTGCCACAAGGTCACTTTAACACCAGTCAAATTTCACTGGTAATGTCATTACTGTTAGCATAGAATATGGAAAAACCTGGTATTCCATGAAACCTATCGGTCCTCCTAATAGGCCCATGTTACATTACTCTCTATAGCTGCCTTCATAATTAATGCTGGGATGGAATGACCTATTAAGTGTAACAATGCTGATAGAGTGAAATATTACGGAGTCAAAGCGCGGTATGGTGCATGATAAATATGTGAAGCAGGAACGACTGGCTGGGTGGAGGGATGGATTTGGTCGGCAGCCGGAATTGATTGTGCAGTCAGGTGGGAAAATGAAAAGTGTGAAAAAACCTGAACAATTAGTGCATGACCTGCTATGCCGAGGTCTCATGGAGAGAAAAGTCAGAGGATCACTGAGCCCCGACCATCAGCAAACAAGCCAAGCAGGCAAAAGAGAATGGAAACAGGGGGTTGGCAGGCAGCTCAGTACTCTCTGTTACTGACGGCTTTTATCATCTAGCTTTTTTTAACAGAGAATAAGTTAATAAAATGATACAGCAGATGTCTCTAGGAGTGAAGTAAACAGCATTCAGCAGGTTTCTCAACTAGATTAAAGGAAAAACAAGTCAGTATTTGTTATTTGCCTCTCACAAACCATTTTATCAACATTGGATGGGGAATATGGGGTTATCTGGGACTGCATTTACCATAAAAGAGATGCAAAAACAGGGAAGGACAAAGACTGCCTTGACACCATTCCTTAGCTGACCTTAGCTAAACATGGTATGAAATGGAAACAAGGAGGGAATAAGAGAGCAATTACAAGGCAACCTGCATAAAAGAAACCATTAATGTTTGTTATATATCTTTTACATATGCTTGGAGTTCAGTACCCTCCCTGGCGGTATGAATACTAATTATTTTTAAATGCTAAAGTGGTACATTTAAAAAAACTTAGTATTTTAAATTCCCTGCCTGATCCTGCCTCCCAGCTGGACGTTCCTGCCCTCCAGCAACACGCTTGCAAGCAAATGCCCGGCTGGCATCTGCTTCTCCTGGCCTTGCGTCCCCAATGTTCGCATGCTGGGGATGCAGATGCCGGCTGGGCATCTGTGTAACCTGGCGATGCCTGGCCGGCAACTGCGTCCTGGGCGTGTGAACATTGAGGACGCGAAGCCAGGAGAAGCAGATGACGTCCAGGGAAAGAAGATGCTGGGCACGTTTTTAAACTCCCTGGCAATTGCAAACTGAGTGTGGCTCTAGGTTACCGCTTTTGGTAAGGATAATTCACCCTGAGCCACACTCTGGAATATCCCTAGAGAGGTTAAAATGTAACTTAAGACACTGTACCTGCAGGCTAGCACTTATTTCTCACTTAGTGTACAGTCTTGGCATGATTACATGTTGAGAGGAAGCAGTTCCTGTATGTCATTCCAACCCGACCAATGAAAATAGATGAGGGTTCCAAACCTGGAAAAAGACCAGGCAAACTGGCAGCACCAAAAAAATTAGGGACATTGTGGCTGTGGCAGCACTGAAGGGGGCCCTTTGGCAGGTAAGTCTACCATATTGTGCAAATACACTGAACATTCTTGTACATTACAGCACAACATAGAGCAAAGGCAATGGCCTTTATATCTGAGACAAATTCTAACTAATATCATAAGCTGAACTGAAAAATAATGTAATGACTTTTGAAAGAAAGTAATAAAAAATGAAAGGTATGAAAAATATTTACTTACAGTTGTCATTTAAAGCTTAAAATCCTGTATTTTAAGGTGTTGTATGCTGCTTGTAAAAACCTACTGTTTACTTTTGGCATGCTACAATAAAGAAGACTTGTGATTGTTGTAAATTTAACCTGCTTTGGCTGCGGTAATCTATATTTTATATATAACTGTTAAAAACGTGGTTTATGGTAATCACTGTGAATCCAAGGCTGTATTTAGGGCTGATATTCCTTTTAGCAATGGAACTGAGCAAGGAGAGTGTGAGCGATTGCAAATAGAAATCACAAGCTTCTTTGCATGCAAGGAAAAATGCATGCTTCATTGCATCAGGCCCTTTTATGATTCCTGTGATGTACGGTACAATCCACTGTAGTCATAGGGATCACTCGCAGGAAATGCCACAACTCCACTTATCAGAATAGAAAGTGTTCTTTAACAAAAAATCAATGCTTAAAGGACTTTGTTTACACACTCTAAATTAATATGATTTAATAACCAAGCAACGTGTTTGTTTATTTAATCTCTATATTTATATTTCAGTAGTAAAATAAAAAAAATATTGTAAAAACATAATTTCAAAAAGTGATTGTTGTACCTTTATGTTTCATACTCTATACCAGTGTTTCTCAACCATGGTTCTATGGAACACTGGGGTTCCTGCAGAGGTCGCTAGGGGTTCCTTGAATGAATAGGCAGTTTGTGCTTCTCAGGTCAGTGACTAATGACGCCATTGATCTTTCTGAATATCTGTAAGGGTGACATTCTTCCCGATGACCAACAATGTAAGAATCATTCATCCTACTCACCACCACAGCTAATGTACTGTAAGCTGTAGATATAGTAAGTATAGCAGGGTTTCCCTAAGACCTGAAAGTTATTTAGTTATTTCAAGGAGTTCCCCATGTAGAGAAACTCTGGTCTACAAGCTACAACCTTTTTTTTGTAAAATTTTCTAATAGCTAATGCTATTCCCTCTTTTAATTTTCAGTAATGTGTTTCCCACCACCTGAAAACAATTATTGGAAGCTAACCACCTCTTCTTAACTTCCAGATCACAAGTTGTAACTTTAGGAAAGGTAAAGTATGTGATGTGATATATATGTATATAATTCATATACTCCATTATAATAGCCATTGCTTTCAGTGTCTTAATCACCAATCAGAATGGAATCATCACTGCTATTGATACTGCTTGATATTTGTACAGGAATCTAATGGTTATGCAATGGCACTAGGCATTTTGTTGCAATGTCTCCAAGTCTTCAAAGACCCACTCATTAGCCCTGATTTATTAAAGCTCTCCAAGACTGGAGAGGATACACTTTCATCAGTGAAGCTGGGCGATCCAGCAAATCTGGAATGGATTTCCTAAAAACATTTGCTATTTTCTAGCAAATGTTTTCAGTCCTTGACCAGATCCATTTCAGGTTTGCTGGATCAGCTTTACTGGTGAAAGTGTTTCCTCTCCACCCTTGGAAAGCTTTAATAAATCAGGGCCATTGTCATCAAATGACCTGCTGAGTTGGGTTGTCATCTGGTTGTAGAAATGTAAACCACTAGACTGAAGACAGTCCATGATTGGTTGTATTTCTCTCATTAGAGTACAGTTCATATTTCCTCATTGTTGTTGCAAATATGAGACTTCTGCAAACCACACATTTCTATTTTCTATTAATCCAGATACCCTGGAGATGTTTAAATAATCTGAGCTGGCTGACATGAGTGGTAATTGTAGTTAAGGGAAGGATGGCCATTTTGGGGACAGTTGCTTAGGTTTATCAGTCAAGCCTACCACTGTAATGCATTTTATATGGCAAATGATATCCAGTTTAGTTAAGACTTATAACCCTCCATGGAGCGTGCCTCCTGACCTGAAGGGGAGATGCTTTAGCAAGCTCAGACATTGCATTTGAGATATATTTGTTTGCTGGAGCATTCTTCATTTTTGCCTGTATAAAATTTGAACCTTTGACAACTCCATGAAAATCTTGTTTGGCTACAGAACAGCCCAATGGTCTCTATTTAATTTATTTTATTTTAATTAACCTGCATTTGACTTAATCTTGCCTCCTCTGTGATATTGAGAGCCCCTGCACCTGTCCAGGCAACAAAAGCTTCATCTACTTCCTTAACTGTAGGCCCTTCCCTGGTGAAGTATAGACATTCTTTAGATTTAGGCCTGCCCTGCAATTGACTGTCCAGTGACGGGACGACTCTAAGCCAATTGAAGAGACAGTGGGGGCCACTGAAAATCACCTGGGGAGCCTCCAGGAAGTAAATTTTAATGAAACAAGCCCTATACAGTATATGAAGGAAGGTGAAGTTTTTGACTAAGCCCTAAGCAAGCTGCATGTTTGTCTTTTTTACAAGGCAACTAGACTCAACCTGAGACCCCCCTCAAAAAATCAGAAAAATTAGTGGGCAATCAACAGAGTCTGTTTTAGAGTACAAAGGAGGTTGAAACTCGATGGAACTTATGTGGTTTGGGTGTGAGCTTTAAATTGTTTCCTTTGCATATCTGTTTTTCTGGCATACTAATTCAGTTCTACAACCTGGATAAATAATGAAAATAGTTGTAGTTATGTTTTATTTGCATTTCTAAAGTACCTCCTATAAATAGTTAGTAAAGCATTTGCATTCAATATTCAATAATTTTTTTCTAATTTGTTACTAGGGACACATTAGCTCCTACTTTAGAAATATCATACAATTAAACAACTCATGGCCAGCAATAAAACATATCTACACATTGATGTTCAATAAGGTCAGTTCAATAAAGCAAAACACACGCAAGAATTAAATTCCTATGTTCTATTTATTATTTTCAAATAAAAGTGCTGTTTTTATTTCACTATTAGTTTATTTACAGATTAGGTGAATTTATACCTGCTTTTTTATGATCAGGACCTGGTCGCTTACTAATAACAACATTCTCTTTAATTTGCATTTCATTAAAATGTAGACCTTTTCATTACAAAATACAGGGTACTCTAAGAAGTAATATATCATTTACTGTATGCAAACCATAGAAAAAGGACATGGGGCTTTTCCTAAAGTAGGCAATCAAATTTTAGTTTTCACCAGCGGTGAACAAAGTAATCAATGGGCAACTGTTTAAACCCCCATATTTAATGAATTCCAAATAACAAACCTATTAGTTGTGCATAAATAAAGATGAGAATTTTCAGAGATGCCTTGAACTCTTGCACAGACAATGGGTCACATTAAACACCCCTCCACTTCCTACCCAAATGGTGTCAGGTGAAAATGATTTGGTAAGTCTCATTGCCAGTATAGAAGGAAGTATTTTTGCCTGATGCTTCTTGTATACTATAAGCCAGGTATGTGGTCAGGGCTCTCATTTCTCACTGTCTTAGAAGTGTGCACTATTCTCATGGAAATGTGCCAATTAAATCCTCATGGGAAGCGTACACCACAAGGTTCTCATTCTCTCTTCACTACAAAATGCAAAACAGATGGGCCAACGTGGACGTTGTATTTTTTTACAACCTTATAACTTATAATTGCTTAAAATAATATCATTTTGTTCATTAGGATGTTCAACTCACTGAAAATGTTATTTTCATTATTAATGGATGCTGGAAAGCAAAACAACCCAGTGCTAACTTATATACCTGTAGGGTTCTAGTGCAGTAGTTGAAACTTCAGTACCTTGCACTTCATCAGGAATATTGAGAACACACCAATGTGGTGAAACACCCAACACAGTGACTGGGGGCAACACACCGGAAATTATTGCTGCTACATCTTGCTGCTGGATTACCAAAATGATTCCTGACTACCAGCCTACACCTATTACTCAGATATCACTTTTGAATAAAATGGTCTTTTTTCAGAACTCCAGTTTGTGTACCAACCAGCAACAAAGCACCAATAAAACTGCAAACCCCTTTGGAGAAATTCCTAACATCTCTTTCCTATTAATCCTCTTTCAGACACTTTAATAGATCAGGAAAATTGTGTTTGTTGTAGAACATATAGTAGGAGCTTTTGATTTACAAGTAGATGTCTGTAACAACATAAAATCAAATGTAATTCTTTACTGCTCTTAGATACTTAGAAGAATCCCTGCAGACTCTGTAGAAGAAATCATATCACCTCTCTAATTCTGTTCATCAGTTTTACCCAAGTGTATTTTCTTTACGGATCTATACAGCATGATCTGTATACATCGTGCATAGGTTGAAACTTATCAGTGCAAAATGCTTTCGTCTTGCTTAGTTCCCACTGGGTGCTAAGGCAATGCAATAAGCAAAGATTAAATTGTTTTTATAATGTTTCACCTCTGTATTTATTGCTTCTTCCATTTATTTAATAGAACATTTTTTATGATGTGTATGCTTCTGATTGCCATACAGATCTAGACATTTTCTCAGGTTGTTGTCTGTTGCCATTCTTGGTACTAGTCTCAACACTGCAATTTCTATTGTCTGGGCTTGGAACATTCAGCTAATTAGAGCAGCCTGGAGATTGATGATATATGTAGTCCATAGATAAATCAAATCTGAACATTGTTGGTCTGATAATTTTTTCTTTTAATCAGAGGGAATTTATCACAACCTGTTATTAGGGTGAGGTGCAAATTATGCAGACTGAGTATTCTACACACACACAAACACACATACATATATATATATATATATATATATATATATATATATATATATTTTATTTATGTGTGTATATTCATGGTTGTAATGCAAAGAAACACAAAATAGCACTTACAACAGTCTCTATGTAGATAGAAAAGCATAAGGAATAGTAAACACAACTATGAGGCTGTTTAAAAAGTAAGAATAAATTGCTCTTTGAACAATAAGTGAAAAAGTGACCACAAGTGTAAGGTAAATGTCATACATTTGCTCTAAAAGTAATAGCTTATGGCTAACTGATAAATAGGCTGCCTTATTGCAAAGCATTCCAATGTCATTTAACTTAAAGCAATAGATCTTAGTGGTGTAAATTAGATATCACACTGGATTCACGTTTATGAGCTTCTGTAACAGGTGACTAATAGATAGTGTTGATGTTCGAATTCGGGTTGTCCCTATATTCGACCCGAATATGGCTGTTCGAATTCGGGTAGACCCGAACCGAATTTTGCTGCATTCGACAGCAAAAATTCG
>NC_092865.1:21851035-21944640 GCF_032062135.1 Pyxicephalus adspersus | reverse complement strand
TCGACCACCCGAATTTTTTTGCTATATTCGGCCGAATAGCTGCCGAATCAAATAGTGAGCTATTCGACCAACACTACTAATAGATATGTTATGCACAATGGCCCATTAATTCTGAATTGTGCTCCAATGTACCTGTGTGCACTAAAATGGCCTGATTTAATAAAGCTCTCCAAGGCTGGAGAAGAAATACTTTCAACAGTGAAGCTGGGTGATCCAGCAAACCTGAAATGGATTTTCTATTTGTTAGCAAAACCACACAGGTTCAGCGGTGAAAACGTACCTTCTCCAGCCTTGGAGAGCTTTAATAAATCAGGCCCAATGTGCAGAAACACCCCACTGTGCATTGTGGTGCACTGTTTTGCTATAAATGACATTCGTCTACTTTTTGTCCATTCTGGTATGTTGGCACTCCATTCATTTGAATAGGCTCCCATATTGCAATGCACATTAACAACTGTAGGACAACAACATTGAACCAGCACATTAAGACCCCAGATTCTCTTTTTACGGACTTGGCTCTGGTGTATAAAATTGATTTGTCTACTCTTTCTTATCTGCAAGTATGGATGTGAACCTTGGTAAAGGCACTTTTCAGAATTCAAATACTGGCAGCTCAGTCACCTAGGCCAGCTATCAATAGAATAGGAAAAAAAAGAGCTGATTGCTAATGGGTTTCAATTACAGTTTATAAAAGTGTAGGTCTGCTCTTCATATCAGCAGGTGCGCCTTTACTAAGACAGAGTAATTACAGGCTAATGTTACTAATAGAAGAGAAACAATAGAGAAGCATATGCAGCAGACATATTTCACTGCAAACGATATTAAAGACATACAGGTAATTATACACTGACAAGAGCACAACATGAGCCAGATATCAAAAATGGAGTTGCCTTCGTTCTCTCTGAACAGGGATTTCAATTGGCAGGTCTCTTTGGATTTGAAGCTAGCCAGCATTGGGCCTCCTGTCTAAAAATATTAGGAAAAGAAAATTGGATATGCTATGGAATGCAAGCAATCAGACATTTGCAGGCTCATTTTATAACGTAACGCGAAGAGCAATACAATTGTGCAATAGAAATCCTTTATCTAATTGTGTTAAAATAGAATCTGATTGGCTGCTCTGGTTACCTTCACTTTACTATTTGCCATTTCTGGTGATCGCAAGAAAAAACATTAGGTTTCATTGAATATTTGTACGTTGGTAAACTGTACAAATTCCAGTATGAATTTGTCAAATTCCACTTTGCTGGAACCTCCATGGAAAATACTAATTTCCACAGATACTTTCCATAACACCAAAGTTCAAGGGGGAGAGGGGTTAAAGGGTAAAAAATAAACGTTCTTTGTTTTATAGCTAATAGCAATCTCCTCTCAGAAAGGAAAGGGGAGTTAAGCTTTTCTTTGGATGACATACTAAAGCAATGATTATTTGACTACCATTAGGTGGGGGGAGGGTGTTGTAATGAAAGCGTTATTAAAATCACATGAATCTCTTAAATCCCATGTTTTTATATATATATATATACCTATATATACATTTTAAAGAGAGGGAATGTTGAAAAGTAAATCTGGGTCAGGAGACAGCACACAAATTTTGGTGAATGTTGGTCAGATTGCCCAACAAAAGTTATATAACTATGCTCCTAAAAGGAAAAATGATTGATGTTACTATTCAAAAATGTGAAAAGGCTGAACTTTTCAGTGAAAATGCTTGCTCTGTAAGTGGATGGGTAAAAGCAGATTTATTTTAGCAAGGTAAGGGCAGAAGAAAGTCAGAGGCCAACATCCTAAATATCTGAACAGGTGTGTGTGGGACAATGGGACAACAGGAGAAGGTCTTCTGTCACCCAAGATGAAGGGGCTAAAGTGTGCCTCCTCCTTCTGCTTGCCCGTTCGCACATACAATAACCAGACTGGCACATGGCTCAGAACTGACAGCCACAGTATTCAAGCTCTGGGGTTGCCACTTTTTTTTTGTCCATAGAAAACTTGTGTAATTTAATTATAATGAGCACAATGAAACAGAGCCAGGTTTTCAATAACATTATGATAACCAAAATATGTTCTTCCATCTGGGAACTAAAGTAGCTTATAACTCATCAACAGTGCAAATTTTATGCTGCGATTTTCCCTTTTTAAAAATGCACTAAAATGTTAATAACACAAATACAAATAAAATAGAAGCATATGTGTGATACCAATGCAGCAATATAAAAATTTACAAAATAAATGAAAATATTGCACAATTTACAGACACACGGTAAGTGTAAAGTATTTCATATTCAATTTTTTATTTTTACAACTGCAAGTTTGCTGGAATGGGTGATATGTGCAGATCAAAGAAGTATGCTTTTGATTTGCACTTTAGCATCCATTTATAAATTATTTAAGGATTATGAAGAGAAGGCTGTATAAGGTAGACACGCAAGATATAATAATGGAAGACCAGTAGTTTAGGTAGGAATATTCTATCAGGACAATGATCAGGATAGGAGGAAAATGCCTAAAAGTTAGACAGCACTTTGCCCAGACAAGATCAACGCCACAGGTTCACTTACCACTGCCCCAGCAGAACACACCTTCCATACACTCTTCCTATGTTCTTCTCAGTCTTCAGGTGAAAATAGAGATATACCTCTTACTTCTGGGTATAGGAGAGCTTCTAACTCCCCTTCTTCCCATTGGATAGCATTGCTGCCTAGTGATTCAATCAGCCCTGTCAGTTGACATGTTTAAAAATAGAGGACCTTAAACAAAGATTTCTCTCTCCTTTACGCTGTTGGTTGAACAGAAACAGGGAGACGCAAATTCAAAAAATGACTAATGTATAATATATTGCTGAGAAAATGGATGGTTAGTTGAATCTGTGGTTGGTCACTCTATTGAGTTCCTTGTTATTTATTATCAATAAAGTTTTACCAACTCAACAATGTCTTACCAAGCTATATATATAGTTTTCATAAGGTCATCATAGAGGGATATAACTCATGATTTCATGGATTTTCATTATTCAGCATTAGACAACCACTGACCATTGCCTAATTTCTTTTAAAATTTACCAGATAGGTCCATGTCTGCAGCCTCACTCAGAACCTGCTTTATGCAATGTGCCTCAGATCATCTGCTTGAGTTTGCAACTTCTTAATTCTTTTGTTATTGTATTGTTACATCTATCATACAAAATTAAATATTATACTGTTTACGTTTACTTGGAAATGTTAGCAGGCACTTATCTAGCCAGAAATCCCATGCTGTGTGCTGTATCACACCCCATTTATTCTGTCCAGTGATGTCACTTGCAGCCATCATTGAGAACAAGGACATAGAAGCATCTGCTGCGTCCTATTAGCTGTGCAGCCTGGGATGTACGTTCTCGGCATCCCCGACATATGCTCTGAAGCTGTGCATACCCAAGGGGGTTTTAGGAGCAGATTAGTTCCTGGCTCAATCCTGCACTGCCATTGAGACTTTTTAGTCTCTCCTGCTCCCAGTCACCAGTGCCAGTTGTAGCGTTAAGATGGGCTTACTTACTGCTGTTGTGTATTCCATTAGATTTACTGTTAATGACCCCTTGAGTGTATGCTGCCTGGACTGACCTTGTTCCTGTGACTCTGACTGTCTTTATCCTTAAAATACCTTGTCTGGTGGACTGATTACCTGTGAATGACCTGGCTCTGTATTCTTGACTTGTGGCTGCTGAAATCCTTTGTGCTGCATCGTCTGTGGGCTCCTAGTTCTCTGTCTGTCCTTCCCCAGACTCCATCCCTTGCATACATAAATCCTGTGGGCAACCGTTTGCTGGGACACCGCAACTAGCTTCCTAGACTAGGCTGAGCAGGGGCTTGTTATAATTGAAAATCACAGCGTTGGATTGGGGGACTGGTGTCTGGTGAACACTAATGATGGACCAGGTCCATGGAGCAAGTTTATGTATTATTGCACACCTTGAATTAAACCCATCAATATTCTTACGAACTGTTACAAATCATATCCGCAATGTAACACTTCTATATTCCAAGTAGCGATTTGCTTGAAGAATGTGTGTACTTAAAGTACAGTTAACCTTTAAAAGTCAGCAACACCAGTCACCTACCTTTTTGTCTTTCAGTCCCATCTAAAAACTTTAAATCCATAAACCACTTCCAACTTTTGGCACAATCCTACGTCCATTAATGCACTTCTTGGAGTTTTTCTACTCTTGCAGGGGGCATGCTAGGACATGGATACCAACTAGAAGCCATTATTTACATATTGAGTACCCCGGTTCATTGATGCCTTTGACACACACACAAAAAAAAAAGAAATGTGTTTGCAAATATCTCTTGAAACCTGTTTTTGAGACACTTTGATGTATTTACTGTTAGTTTATTATAATATCATAACTTAGCTTTTTTGTTTTTACTATTGTTCTGTTCTCCACCAAGCATACTGTGGAAGTCGTCTTTCAAACAAAACAAAATATGATTATTTCGGCTGTAAGCAATGGATGCATATTAACTAGGAATAAGTAAAATAAAAGAATCCACATCAAAGCAGACTAGTTATATCTTAACACTCAGAATAAGCAAAAGTAAACAAGTAAGAGATGAAAAATGTAGCTTGATACATCCCAAAAAAATACACACTACCACACATAAGGGAAGTGCCCCATAGGAAACAACTTTTCATTTTTTATGAGTTTTTCATCCAATTTTCATGCATTGTCTTTTTATACATGCAAAACTGGTGCATCTGACAAGAAAATGGCCAAACAACAAAGAGTGACTTGTTTTCTCATTCTCTGCATCCCAAAGGTCTACAGAGTGTCTTTGGTGTTTTGTTTTCAATCTACTCTGTGGAAGCAAGATGTGGAATCAGCAGCCGACAGAAACTCACCTCTTTTCCCTGGCACATTACAATATACATAAATATGCTAATGTATGTTCACCAAAGCCACCTTCAATAGCATGTACTCATCCCTGCTCCATACAGTGATATAATGAATGAGACTTGAATACATATGTCTGTATTAGAGGCATTAGAGCTTTCATTCTCTGGGGTCAACAATCACGCTGCTATACAGACAATTGGCAACTCTTCATGGTCAAGAGATGCTAATAATATACTTGCTATTTTTCTATAAATCAAAGTGTAAAGTAGATGTAAAACAGATATTATTACAAGGCTGGAATTAATTTGCAAATTAGCTTATTGTCATCACATTACTATCATAAGCAATAATTTTGGCACAAGTCAATCAGCAACATTCTTGCAAATATGACAAGATTTATTAGGATAAAAAAGAAGAACTCTGTGTGCCCCCCCCCCCTCGGATATTAAAACTTAAAGCTCTTTCAAACATGGAACCTGGATGGTTAGGAGAGCGGAAAAGGGAGCAGAAGTCCTCCCCTACCATTGCCTATTTAACCTAGTTGAGAAGTGAGTGTTTAGCCTATCATTGCCAGGCTGTTGCCTTTCCTTCACAGTGGGGGGTCCCATAGTTGAGGGAAAGGACCTTATCTCCAAAAAGTATGCCATAAAGAGGCTGGGGGGGGTCTGCAGGCATAAGACAGATTCCAAATAAGGGGTACATAGTTTCTTTTAACCAATCCAAAAAAAAGTTAAATAAATACATAAGTATTTAAGTAAGTAAAACTACAGGCATAGAGAAAATGTTTGTTATTTAAAAAAACTAAAAAAATGCTTTTTGATTGAAAAAAAAAATCGCTAATAATGTTCACAGATGTAAATCCAGCTATATAAATCTACATCAATCACACAAACTTAACTTGTCGAGTACTGCCGTTACAATGACAGATTTCCCAGCCAGCAAATACATGTAAATACAATGCTGTCTATTATGTTTATGTTTACATTACAGAATTTGCCATCAACACATTGATAAGTAATGGACTTTTCACTGCAAAATCAACTTTGCGCCGATCACCTGCCCATCTCTACCAGAAATAAGGGTAGCAGGACAAGCTGAGACCACACTATTTACTCTGTACATTCAGGTTGTATTAAAATATGCTTTTTTTTTCACCCCAAAGTTGTGGGTATCAATGTAGCAGCAGAATTCCCAAATTCTGAATTTTTCTGAATTCTGACTTTCTATTCGTAAATCCAACTTTAATTCTGAGTTTCATGAATTGCTACTTTTTCATTGCAATCAAAAAGAAAGTATGTTTAGGTTAAATTTGCAAAAAAATAAAAAAGTCAAAAACCATATCAATGAAAAATATGAATGATAAAGTCTAAACAGGCATATTTGAATTGTAGGCTTTTGCTGAAAGCCAATGTTCAATGTTAATTGCAAAGCTTCTGAACAATGTATTGTTACCAATATTGTTGTGTGTGTGTGTGGGTGAGAGAAGAGGGGAGTGTTCAGTAACCAAAGAGTTAATTAGCAATGAAATGTCACTATGTCACTCATTAGCAGCACAATGAATGCAGATACAATAGTTTTTTGTCTTAAATCAATCAGAATTATTTTTGACACTTTCACACATTCACAAATTGCACTGCAGGAAAAATAATTGAGTTGTAATGAGCTAGGGAGACAGTTGTAACTTCACAGAAAACAATGCAACTAGGGAGAACATTTATAACATGTTTGTGGTATGTTAAAAGCTAATGTTTTCAGGATCCAAATAAAAAATTTGGATTCAGGATTAATTTGAAAAAAATAACTAAATAAAAAGAAAACTGTATGGAGGCTTTTTAATAGACATTTTAATAGAAATTAGAGTATTAAGTGTGTGTGCCCCTCCTAGACAAAAAAATCTTCTGTAATTTGTCTTGCCAAAGAAAGAAGGGGGCGAAAAGTATGCAGCCATCCACCCTTTGGCAAAAACTGATACCCACCTGCCCTAAATAGTGCAAATGGCTATTGTTGGGGGAGAGGGTTCATTCCTACAACATGGCCCCAGTGCTGGGAGATGTCCTTTAAAAAGTGGGACACAAATCTCTATACCCTCACTCTAGGTAATGAGTACATAGTACCCTTTACCAATTTCCAAAAAGGGCTAATCAACCCTAGAAATATAATATTTATTGCTCTTTATACTGTTATTTTCCTTTCCAAAGTCCAGCAATGTCTAAATAGGAGATTCCACAAAGATCAATCCACTGCCTGCTGTCTCTATTGTACAGTGACAGGAGATCCACCCAGCAGGGCAGGGCAAGGCCCTCCATTGTTTACATGTGTTCAGGTAATCCAGCAAGCTCAATGCATTTTCCAGTGTGAAGGGGTTGAAATTAGAGGGCTTCCATATTCTAAGAAGTTCCTCACCTGCAGAGGACCAGACAGAGGACCTTTTTTTGAATAGGAGGGGACATTGTTGCCCCCCATTTCCTATCCAGGAAGGTCAAAAATTATTGAAGGGTATGGGTTTATTAAAAGATACAGATCTCAAGCATTACAAAAACAGCTTTGCAAGACTTTGAAACACTTATGAATTTGATGTTTTTTTAAGATGGGACTTTTTAGGTGCTTACACAATAATATACCAAAATTTTTAAAAACATTTCCATGTAATTTTATTGTGCTGATACAGAAGTTTTAAAAACATACCAAGCATTGGTGAGAATCATTTCCTTGCTGGAGTAAATAGACACCATTTAACATTTGTAACATTTTCCATTCTACCGTCCCTAAGCGCCTACCTTTTAAGACTTTAAAACACTTGCAAAAAACTTGCAAAAAAACATACTAATTTACAAAGTAATTTTTTTTAAATGAAATGTTGAAAAAAAATGTTTTCAAATTTTCCATTTTTGAGAAGTCCTTGTTTAGACACTTCCCTTAATTAGGTGACAACATTTTGATCTTGTCATACAGTTGTAGTCAATTATTGGCACCTTGTCACAAAGGACATAGGTGGCAACTGCAAGTGGACATGTAAACAGAAGCTATACATAGTCCACTGTTGTCACTATTGGGGAAGCCAAGTGTAGAGTGTAGTCAGGCATGGAGCATTTGTAAGGATGATGCAGAAATAAAACTAATGGTAGCATTTTGTTGCTTTATGTTGCTACCTTTTTATTTTATACACAGTTTTATTGTAATATTGAAATAAAATCTTTAAATTACTGATGCCCAAATACACACTGCAGTGAATTAAATTACTTATAACTTCTAGCTCTCTCTTTAGTGTCAGGAATGCCAAGTATGAAATCTCTAATTCATTTTATTATGTGTGTAGTTTTCACTAATGAGATTTTTTCTTTGTCCATTACCGCAATTATCTGCTACTTTGTAGCAAAAATCTCTACCATGAAACAAGAGACGGCCAATCATTTGCCTTTACAAAGATGCTCCAAACAACCAAGGCCATTCAGTGTATAAAAACAGATATGGCAAACATTTTGTTTAGGTCTCAGTGACACAGCTCTATTTGTAAGCTAAGGCCAAACAAGTCATGAAAAATACTTTTATTTTCTGGTATTTTTATGAGGAAGCTAAGATAAGACATTTGTGTAAAGCAGCACTAAGGAAGCAAAGGTCACTCCACCCAGTTGGAGCGGTATGGGCAGAATTACCTGCTTGAATCTCCATTTAGCTTAGAGCAGAAAAAAAAAAAAAAAAAATAAAATAAAATAATAGGAACAGGGCCTGCATAACAGTGGGAAAGGGAAGCCGGTAAATAAGGGTTAAAGGAACGTGTTTATGGTTTTGAAAGGTAAGGTTATTCAATGGTAAAAAGATGGGGCCTTCAAAAGAATAGATGTTACCAGAAGATTGGCTGCAGGAGAGAACACTTCTCTTACTTGCCCACTTACTGTAAATCTGACTAATAAGTAGGCCAATGCATGGATGTTGATGGTTGAGGTCTTGGAAGGCAGTGGTCTTGGCAGTGGTGGTGGAGCATGGTGTCCTCTAAGTTAGGCAAATGGTAATGAAATGGTAAGTGATGAGTTTGGGGGTGGGACTGTGGATAGTTGATATCGGCACTCAAGAGGGAGTATCCTGGCTGAGAGCCAAAAAGGAAAATGTATTGTGGGTTCCATTGGCCAGGTGTGATTTTTTTTTTTGTTCATGATGCGTTTAAGGATCTGCAGCCAAAAAGTTTTTTTTTTCTGATCATTGTTGTTTGCACTTTTGTTAATTTATTGTTAAACTATGGTTCAAAATATTTTAAATGTATAGGTTTGTTTATTTTTTTTGAGGATTAAATAAAAAATGGTTGTTAGCCTAAATCACTTGGGTAAAGAGGAGTAGCGTGTGGATCTGGGGCCAGGTTAAACTGACTGCCCTGAGAATGGAGGAGAGGTGAGTTTAAAGAATGTGAATCTGCTTGTACAGTATATGAGATTCTAGTTGAGCACTTTATGAGTAGTTTGGACTCTGGATTTATGTTCCAATTGATGATTCTTCATGTGAGGTTAAGTACCACTCTTCATGGAAACTGATTATAAGAGAAGCAGACTGGTGTGTAGGTAGTAATTTTTCTTACTACTCTATACCCAACACACCTAAAATTCTCCAAGAGTCTTCATAAGAGGGTGGTCAAACCCTGAGTGGGCATGGGTTAATGGACTCCCCTTCAAATGATGGTGTATGGGCCTGGGAGTTGGTTGTTTAGGCACGAGCAATGCATCATGGGAGAAGCTCATTTTCTTCCACATCTGCAAACACCAATTAGTTGTACAGAAGACAGGCAAACACAAGGCAGTTGACTGAATATCACACTGAGCACTTTTTGCAAGCACTAAGAGTTTAGTTGGAGGGTGGTTAGGTGATCAAGGTGCACCAGGTAACAGCGGAAGAGAATCTTGACTTGAATGTGCTCTCTGGCTGGGTTGACTGGATCACAAGGCTGAACATGATACCTTCCTTTTTGACAGGTAAGAGATAACATTTGTGCAAATAAACTGTTTGTTGGGAATTAAGCTCCAGCGTGTAAAAGAAAACAAAATATAAAGTTAGGATCAACAGCTCCATGCCATGAGAGTTGAGATCGGAAGACAAAGAACATTCATGCGTGAGATTGCAGCAAATTTATGAACATTATAATTAAAAAATAATAATCGTGCCATATAGCTTATAAGAAGTAACGTCCCTGTTATGGTATAACATTATTCAGAGTTTGTTCTTTCAATTGAAAATAAAAGCTGGTTACTGAGGGCAACAATATTATTTGTGAATGTATTTATAGAAGATTAGCAAGTTACTGAATGTTACCCCCAATGTGTTCTGACAATAATGCAGTCCTTACTTGATAACAAGGTAAAAGGAGTAACGATATGCGGTGACCTATGGCAATCAGACACGAGAATTGTGTAGTGCAGAATGGGCTCTAAACATCAAGCTGTTCTAGGCACAGGCAATGGTTGGAGCCTCATTGTTCAGGCTCTGCACCTCACCACATACACTTCATTTTATAAAATAAAGCCAGAATGTGTTACTGTTGCTTTTCTAAATTATCTGCAGAGCTATTGTACAAATTGTATGGTTGATTTATTTAAGCTATAGAAAATGTTAGTGTAGCAAAGCGCGGCCATGTTGCCCTTGACCTATCATGTGGAGGAATTTGAATAAAAGATTTTGTCTAGTACATGACTGTATAATTTAAAGTGCACCTTTCCGTTCTTCTATCATGTACACATAATACTAAGAATATGATGGATTTGCTGCACAGCTGGACTATAAAAAAAGTTCTGATTTTGTAAACGAGGACACTTTTGTACTGTACTAATCTATACAATTGCTATTCATTTTAATCATGTCCCCAATACACTAAAACAACACAAGTCCAATGCACATGGGTTGCAATGCACCACAACATTGGGTAATGCGTATTTTGGTGGACTGCTACATAAACATTTTTGTGTCTGTTATGTTGCATTGGATTGGCAATTGATTTTTAATAAACAAGCTGCCCTATTGTAACACATGTTAAAGTGTGACAAAATGGGTCTGATTTATGAAAGCAGTCCAAGACTGGGGGAAATAGACCATATTGGGAGAACCCAAATGACCCAGCAAACCTGGAATAGATCTGGTCCAGGAATAAAAACATTTGCCAACTAATAGAAAATCATTTTTAAGGAATTAATTCCTGGATTTGAGTCTGAATCACCCAGGTTCACTTATTATAGTCTTTCTTCTCCAGTCCTGGAGAGCATTATTAAATCAGGCACATTGTAATGTTGAGGTTCCTATGCTAGATAAAGTAGTCAGGTTACATAAATGAATAATTGAAGAACCCAAAGGATAGCACACATCATACTTACACAGTTGGGTTGAAAAAATACATAAGTCCATCAAGTTCAACCACTAGGGAAATAAACATATGCCAGATAAAAACCCTAAAGACCTATCTGATTTTTGAGAGGAAAGCATATTTGAGAGGAAGGCAAATAAAACCCCTGGTACAATTTGCTCCAACAGGAAAATAAATCCTTCCTGATCCAGTAAGGCAATTGGATGTTCTTTGGATCAACAGTCACTGTTATCTTAAACTTAAAACTTTAATACCCAGTTATATTTTGTGCTTATAGAAAATTATCCAGCTTTTCCTTAAAGAAATCTATAGAACTTGCTAAAACTACTTCTTGAAGGAGTCTATTCAACATTTTCACAAACCTTACAGTGAAGAATCATTTTCTTATCCACAGAAAATAAATTTCTTTTCCTCCAGGCGCAAAGAGCCCCCCTTGTCATTTATAATGACCTTAAACTGAATAATTTGGAAAAATGTCCTCTATATGGGCCATATATATATTTATACAAGATGATCATATACCCCCTGTTCTCAAGGAAGAATAAATTCAACTAATCTCTCCTCATAGCTGAGCTCCTCCATTCCTTTTATTAGTATAGTTGCCCTTCTCTGCACTCTCTCCAATTCCACGGGGTCAGTACAAGAAGGCCTATTTCTTCTCTGGTTTCTTATACAAGGAATGCTACAGATAAGTAAATTGACCCGGAAATTGGGTATTTTGGACAGACCAGATCTAATCCTCTCCAGCAAATCCCAATGTTTCTCCTGAATATGTTCACATTGTTCTTCTGATTAGTGAGAATCACTTCATGAATCCAGTCTTCTAGGACTCACCACCTACTTGACTTTTATCGGTCGATCAGTGAACACTCATAATTCTGAGACTCAGGAAAACAGTGATTTGCTCGGAAGGATAAAATTCACCCAATCTGTCTGAGGATCAGTTTGCTCATCTCTATCAGCTGTACGGAGTGTGTTGCCAGGTCACTGAGGCAATTTATAAGTCTGCCAATAAAGCGTCAGTCCCAGGGTAAATGCTTCAGAGAAAGTAGTTTAATCTACAATCAACTCATTGCTGCTGTTAAGGGCCTTGTGTGAATAAACAGGTTATTAAAAAGAAATGGCGGACACGTGTTTAGCTCGTCAGGGTGACAGCACTTATTGTGCCAGTAATCATTCATTGACAGCAAGATTGATGTTTTATTGGCGAGGGTGATGGAGGGGATACTGGACTGGATACATTTACATGGGTGCCTTGTAGTAGCATCTACAGTGAAAAATCATTCTTTCATAAAAAGTGAATGTACACATAAAATGCAAGAACAAGCTGATATACCTAAAGCTAGGGATATGCAAATATACCCAAGTTCAGTTTGTGGGGGTTCACTGAATCCTGCTTTAAAACAACAAAATCCAAACGTAGAAATGTTATTGCAGTCTTAGGGGAAAGAAAATTGATACTAAATGCCAGGCAAAGCTTTGGCAGACTAATAATAATTTAACAAAATATAGAAACTTGTATACATTAGCAGCACCCCAATTTTATTTCAACTTTAGGCAGTAATAGAAGAGGTCATAACTGAAACCTTATTGTACCAGCCTCAACAGATCTGAACACTTTAGGAAAGGTTCTTCTGTTTTTGATTAACTGCTACTTTTTGTAGCCTCAGCCAATCAGGGAGCAGAGCAATCAGCAGAACTTTACTATGCTGACAGCTCTGCTCCCTTGACCGCTCCTGCAGCGCTAGAGGAGCTGTGACCTGTATTACACATACAGAACACGTCACAGCTCCTCTAGTGCTGCAGGAGCAATCGGGATCAGAGCTGTCAGCATAGTAAAGCTCCACTGATTGCTCTGCTCCCTGATCCCTCTGCTCGGCTGAGGAAGCTTTCATCAGGGTTTCCTATTTCTCAGCCAATCACAGAGCAGTAGAGGTATGAATGGAGATAGTATCTCCATTCAACCTCAATTGCCCTAGTATTACCTTCGGTTACAGCTAATTGAAGGCACGTGCTTTCAATTAGCTGTGACCGCAAAGTTCCCACGGTCCAGGAATCCCACAAAGACATTATGATTCTTAGATTCTTATATTCTAAAAAAAAAAAAAAAAAGAACAAGTTTAAAATAAAAAACACATACGAAATAAACAATTTAAGAAAAAAAAAATTTTGCTGTCGTATACCGTGTTTTTCGGGTCGGGTCTACCCGAATTCAAACAGCCATATTCGGGTCAAACATAGGGACAACCCGAATTCGAACATCAACACTAGTCACCGGACATTTGAACACCAGAGTACCCTATATTTAAATAAAATGAGTATCTGACAAACTCTTCCTCTTCTTTCTCCTCCCATAGCAGGCTGTTGTCCCAGATTCACTGATTCACCCAGATTCACTGATAAAAGTGTATCCTCTCCAGCCTTGGAGAGCTTTAATAAATCAGGACCATTCTTTTGTTAACTATAAATGAGGAGTCCTCAGTAATAAGTGATGACCATAATGCTCACTGAATCATATTACTACATTTCACTATAAATTTAATTAATTTTCATGTTTGTAATTGCAGATTTACTTAATAATAAATTGTATTGTTTTTATTATCTTGTTAAAGCAGAACAAAATGTTACAAAAAAAAGCTGTAACCAGACTGGTCCTTTATTGCAGAAGGGACAGTAAAACTAAATCAGATGCCTAATCATATATTCTTATTTATATTCACTTGTCCTTGATGTGTCTTGAGGTGCTGCCACTTTCACTGGGCTGGGATGACATGGTATGCATGGGTGTGAGAGAGAAATTATTCTCGGCAGCCCAGGGGTATACCAGGAGACCTAAATTTGAGAAGATATAAAAAGATCAACTTTAAGGAAGGTCAATGTTCTGGCCAAGCAAAAACAGGCTGGAATTCAATGCAAACCAGATATATTTACTGGTTGATGGTAAGGAAGACCCAGCTGGAAATCTGTGTTACCATTTTTTTTCTGTTGTTTAGGATCAGTCACTTGCTCTTAAAACATATTTTAAGTATTACTGTTGGCTACCAGTAGATGGCACTGTGTCCTCATGTAAAGTGTTGCAAATTCCAAGACAGCAAAAGTTTGTAATACACTTTACATAAGGACACAGCTCCATCTAGTGGTTGAATCTAAACTAGGATTTTTGTTTTTTAATGACATTTTTCAGGTCAAAAAACAAAATCTTGGTGTATACTCGAGTGTTTACTGATTAGGGGGGGGGGGGGGAAGGGACAAAGAATGTTTACTGAAAAGCAACAAAGGAACACACTAAATTATAAAATATGGTGAGTATATAAAACAGTGAATAACCATCTACCAATGGTTTGTTGATTTTTCATTGCAGTAGGAAATCTAAGGCACCGTAAAATTAGCTCTAGTTATATTTTCTCATGTCATATTATTAGGCACTGATTATTTTAAAACATATGGCGTGTCTTTTATTTACCAGTATGTTTATTTGACATACTGCAAATATTTTAGTTTTCTTTAGAAGTTTTATTTATTTTTAGTTTTATTTATTTAGATTTTTTTTTTTTTGTTTCTTAGCAAAGAACTAAGTAAAACACCATGTTGAAGACGTTAGCTCCAAAAATGTCAACCTTCCAATAACATTTTGCTAGCAAATAAACTAAAAAGATCCTTATTTTATTCCTTCGTCATCAAGGAATAAAAGCTCTCCAAGGCTGGAGAGGATACACTTTCACCAGTGAAACTGGGGGATCCAGCAAACCTGGAATGCATTTCTTCAAAGTTATTTGCTAATGGCTAGCAAATGTTTTCAATAATGGATCAGATCCTTTGCAGGTTTGCTAGATCACCCAGCTTCACTGATGAAAGTGTATCCTTGCCAGCCTTGGAGAGCTTTAACAAATCAGGCCCAATATATCTGGCTCTATCGAGCTCTTGTTCAAGTAACAGAAAGTGAGGGAAAATCACTCTGGCAGGAAATGAATGGTGGTAAAAACAATGATGAGGCTCTACGCATAACACCTCAAAACCAATACAGGGGTTTTAACAGCATGATCCTAATGGCTCTGAATCTAAACCTATGAAGACTCTGGTCACTCTATTTCTCTATGTAGACAGTGAGCCTCTTTTATCAAAGCTTTGAATGATTGGAGACGATAGACTATCATGGACAAACCTGCAATGGACTTTATCCAGGTCTAAAAACATTTGTCAACTAATAGCAAATACATTTTAGGTAATCCACTTTGGGTTTGCTGGATTACCCAGGTTCCCCCATGATAGTCTATCTTCTCCAATCTTGAAAAACTTTAAAAAATCAAGCCCAGAATGTCATGCCCAATGTCACATGCTAATACATTGGTGAGAAATTAAACAGCCCGGAGTAATGTAACAAGAGGCCAAATTACATCCCCTAATTGAGTTTACAAAATCAGTATGTTTTGAATCTGGCCCAGATCCATTCCAGGTTTGCTGGATCATTCAGCTTCACTGATGAAAGTGCATCCTCTCCAGCTTTGGAGAGCTTTAATAAATTAGGCCCAGGGAGTGAACTCTTTAAGGACAGCTTAATTTTTTTAAATGTACCTTATATATTGTACAATATATGAGTGGGCCCTATTTTTTCTATCTATTGTCATGTAAATTTCACTGTCACCTTTAATACCATCTAATACGAAGCATCTAGGTTTTTCTGGTATGTTAAGCTTTATAAAAACATGCATCTGCTCCTGGAAACTTGTCATGCAGAGGGTGAAGTCTATTTGCCTAGAGATCGGAACACTCCACTTGACTGATGAGCCTCGACTAACATGTCTTTGATTTTCTGCCTCATGTTGTTGATGAAATTGAGGCTGACACCTTGTAGTCCATCTAGCTTCCCTTTTTACATCTGTGCCGTGGGACCAGTTAAGGAACTAAATGAGTACCAGTTAAGGAGCGAAATGAATACGTCTGGGCAAGAGTTTCTTCACACACTGTGGAGGCAGAGGAGTTAAACACAATATACTCCAAGGTTGCATTTCCTTACAACAAATCAAAACTTTCCAAATAAAGTACATTAACATTTTTTTTGATCCACATATGTTTCTGCAAGTATTTGTTTTAATGAAAAACACTAAAATAGTACAAGCATCATAACGAGGTTGACTACCTAAAGCAATAGATTCTGTTCAACTAGCGAATTGATGGAGTTTGAGTCCTTACAAAAGATATATCACCTAGCTTTGCAAATGTGGTATAAATTATAAAAAAAATGTGTATAAAAATGAAATAAAAAAAATACCTAATTGTGTACAAAGAAATAAAAAAAAAACATGATTTGTGCTTGCACATGACTAGATGGTTGATGCTAGCATAACTTCACCTCGTTCACTAACCAAATGCCTATTGCAAGAAAATTATTTTAATTTGCTATGTGAACAGTTTCAATTCCCTATGTGTTTTTATATTAGTTTTCTGAAATCCAATGTACAGCTGGGCTGAATGAACAACATCACTAAACTTTAATTACTTTAACAATTAGGAGGAAAGGGACAGGTGTCCTTGATAAGGCAACCTGTTACTTACCGATACTCACATTTACTAAGCTTCTGTACCTTTCCATTTTTTTGGAACCCTCCAAAATACAATGTTGTACCTGATAACCCTTGTACCATGTGACCCTTCAGCCCTACTTACCAAATACTGGGCCCAAACCTTGACAATGTCATATGGGGAGGAGAACAGGTCGTCATACTGTACACTCCAAAAAAAAAGCTTAAGTGTGGATTAGACTCAGGGACTGCTCTGAAAGATGAAGGGTCAGGAACATAGAGTGAAGGTATTGGTAAAATTGAAAATAACCTAATTCAACAGTGAACAGTTAGGAACCGCTTCTACAGTATACTTACCCTATCCCAAACCATAAAAAGTTGTGTGAAAATTGAGCAGGTCCTGTTCCTAGAAATAGGCTTGGGTAAGGGCCATCATGAGTTAGGACCATCCAAAAAAAACAAATGGGGGGTTTGTGTAAGTATTGGGCACAGGTTCGGGATTACATGTTTTTTTCCTGCAAAATTTGTGCAGCATTGAGCAGGTTTCGGGGTAATATTGGCACATGTGAGGGAATGAAAGTTAGTAAGTAGGACAAGTGTGGAGTATACCTTAAGGTCAGCTTTGCAAAAAAAGAGTCCTTCAAAACTCTTTTTATTAATTTTTGGCATATTTACATAATCAGTATCACCTACATCAAACATGTCTACATTAACTGTTCTGTTGGCTCAAGGGTTAGATTTACTGAAAAGACCCAGCAACTTATATTTTTCTTGCCTACTGATTTGTATAAGAATATACCATTGAGATTAGGGAAATGCTTTGTATCCTGAGTAATGCTGACATTTCATGCATTTCACATTATTTGTGGCATCTTAGTGTTTAGCTGGACGATGTCTGATATTTCCCTAGTTATATTACCATACTTATAATTGGTTTACAGTTCCTCTGTTGTGCCGTACGGTGAACCTCTTCTCTATGTGACATCCTGACTATGGCTTGACCTCTTGCTTCTGCTGAAAGCACTATGATTCAATTGTTACCGAATGATACAGAAAGCCCACAATTTCTTACTGGTGACATTTGTCTTTGTGGCAGCTGAGCACTAATGGCATCGGCTTGATTTATTAAGGTTTGATCAGCTTTTACCACTGGGCACTTGTGCATACACAGACACTTGCTGCGATGGGCTCCTATACTTGAAAGCTGCTACAATTAGCTTTTAAGGTTCTTGTTTTCCATTTATGTGGGGAGGTAAGTAAGGTATGACTTCCAGATCTTTCCCGGTAACGGCTACCACGATGCATTACCACTCTGAGGTCAAGAAATGCAAACAGTGTCAGCGTTGTCTGAGGGAAAAGAAGTTTTTCAGTTTAAAGTGGTTCAACTGTAGATGTCCAAAAGAATCTTTTTTTACCATGAATTTTTAGAGGCTGGTAAGGTTGACCTCCCTATAGCAGAAATATTTGTAATAGGCTCATGTGTATGTCCACCTTATTAGGTACACTTGTCTATTAATACCTAACTAAACCTTCAGTTTAAATCAGCGATGAATATTTCAGATGTATTAAAATAAAAGGTGTGCAGAGTTGTAGTTTGTTGCTTTTACATAGTATAGAAAAGCTTGGTTGGATAGAAATATCCTTCTTATCTAGCCAGAAATACCCTTGTTGAAAACGTGGTCTCCCTGAAGAGGTCTCCCTTACTGATTGAGACCTATTGTGCAGGAATTAGCAAAGTATACACTCCCTGTTGATTGGACAGTCCTAGCTCTGACTCAGCTGGGGTGTATCATACTCCTGCAGAGGGACCACTGATTCCATACAAAGAGCAAGGGAACTACAGCACGCTGGCAGAGGGCAGGATTTTCTTTGTTGTCGGTGACTATTTGCATCACTATGCAGATCTTTTATTCTGATGTACCTGGGCCAAATTGAGTTGATTTTAATGTAAAGTTCAATGGGCTTTAATACTCAGTTTCAGCCAAGACCTTTAATTTTTTTTAGATAGAATAAGACAGATTGAGCCACACTGTGTCCCTTACTTTGAGATTTTCAATGGCTACACAGGAAGCAATAAAATAGTGTAAGAGTCTCTAACCTTACATCAAATTTGTTTCAATACTGTCCTCATTAGGGGATTTCCTCTCATTTCCTGGTCCATCTGACTTCTATCCAAAAGACATGGAGGGTAGTTTAAAAAAATGTGAGATGGAAAAGCAACCACCAATTGACAGTGGACTGAAATCTTTCAAACTCGATCCGAAAAAAAAAAAACGAAACAAAAAAAAATCACAGCCTTAAAAAACCTTTTTCATAATGATACCTTAGTATTTAAAACTAACTTAGCATCCCCAAATTGCCCTAGTTAAAGTGGCACTGTCTAAAATAAAAATAAAATGACAATTACCCTTACATCCACAACTGGAATGCGCCATTCTAGATTCTTCTTTTGTAACGGGTCAGACAAACCACCAGGTGCCACAATCTGGTTTCTGCTTATGTCACTCGATTTTGCCAGCACGAGATCCGGTGACACTTCCGCCTGTAAATGTAAAATAAACAAGTACCAATCTCATTTTGCAGGCGTGAGATTGGCATTTCTTTTTTACATGGCGGGGAAAAGGCCCTTTTAGGCATGCACAATGATGTGCATGGGCAGAAGGAGCAGTCCGCTATCTATCCTAATATATAAAAAAAATTATGATGAAAGGTCCACGTTATTACAATACCACGGTATTACTTCTGAGTATGAGCACCTCTTTATTGATACAAGTTAGGTGGACACAATAGAGACCACAAAGTTTGTGCTTTACTTTAGGAATGTAAAGCTGAACTCCCAGGAAACTGTAATACACAGATACACTTACATGTATTTTCCTTGTATGCATTTATTTGTACGTTAAATGCAGCTGTTTGCCTTTGTATTCAGCTTTACCTGAAAAAAACCTAAGTATGCACCATTGGATTGGATACAAGCACTTTCCGTCCTCACAGTAATGGACAGCATGCTTTTAACCTAACTGGCGGTATTCCAGAGTGTGGCTCGGGGTGACTTTTCCATAACAAAAGCAGTAACCCCGAGTGTAGCTTTTGTAGCGTAGAAATGCCAGGGAGCTTAAAGCTCCTACCTGGTTTCCACGTTCCAGTGCCATCCTCCAGAGGTGCCCGGTGCGTCCTTTAACGATGCCCGTGGTGTCCTCTATCGATGCCCATGGTGTCTTCTTCCCCTGACAATGTCAGGTCGGCATCTGCGTCCCTGCCATATGAACGTTAGGGATGTGAAGCCAGGGGAAGCAGATGCTGGCCGGGCATCCGCTCGCTAAAAGGTGGCTGGAGGGCCGGATTGTTGGACTGGTAGGCGGGACCACGCAGGAAATTTGAAATACTAAGTATTTGAAGTACTAAGCTTTTACATTTAAAAATACTTGGTATTCATACCACCAGGGAGGTTAATGGGATGGGGCACAGAAAGTCCGGTGAACTAAACCTAATAACTAAAAAAACTGTCAGGAATAAATGAACTCCATCGACATGCAGTGTGAACAGAGAGTTACCTCATTCTGGCCAGGCCAATCTACATGGCTGTGATCTTGAAAAAGCACAGAGTGAAGATGCTGAAGGGGCTCAAGGAGAGGTTTTTGTTAAACAATTGAAAACAGTCAAGTAAGTTTATTGTATTGTAGAATGGACATCACCTGCCCCTTCTGCATTACAGAACCTGGCATAACTGTATCATTTTTAAATTAATTTAGACTTTGAGGGAAAATTGTTTGAATTTGGTTTGCTAGTTGGTTCTGAGGCTAAACATTTGTCTTGTAGTAAATCAGCTAAATACTGCAATAAACAAACCAGGAAACACAAAATACATACAAGATGCACTTTGTGAACTTATAGCCATTCATAAACACAGCTTGGTTTACCTTTTCAGATAAAATGATAACTGTTTTGATTCTTAATTGAACCTATAACCCAGGTAGGTAAATGTATACACAGTGTGAAGAATGAGAACCCCACTCAATTATGCAAATGGCATGCTCTAGAGCACAGCAATTAATGTGCATCTAATCTAAGGTCAATTATGTCAAAGTAAGGTCAGTGCGAGATAGTTTAGAATGTAACCAGACGCTGGCACAATGAACTCTGTTTATTTTGTTTGCAGAGGGAGCCTGAAATATATTAAGTAGAAATCTGCAAATCCTTTAAAGAGAACCTTTGCATATATATTTGTATATATATATATATATATATATATATATATATATATATAGTAATACATTATTTGGGATTTTTGTATTTAAAATAAAGGATTTACAGAGTACTATGGGTTAGCTTTGCCTAATAAAGGAGTCACTATTTATCTAAGGACTTTTCAACAGGCTATAAATATTTATTATTTTTTATTTTTAATAATTTTTTATTTAATAATCTAGTTTTTAAAATATGTCTAAACCTAACAACAAATATTTAATATATTGCAGCTTACAAATCCTTAGATTTGGTGACTGAATTAGTACTTGCTGATAGTGTTGGAAATCATGTGTCCTTGTATACTTAGGTAAATATTCTTAGTTTATATTCAGATCTTTTTATATTTGAGTATCTGTGGTATGAGTAATCTTGCACACCTAAATTCAAATGTTAACATGGCCAGGTGAAGAGATGTCTCCTTTTTCTTTTTTGCATACTTGACATGTATGATAATTTTGATGGGATCATCCTCTACCAAGCTCTCACATCTAGCTTTCACAAATACTTGCTTGTACACATTAAAGGATGAACAGAAAGAAATGTATATGTGTGTATAAATATATATATATATATATATATATATATATATATATATATATATATATATTTGCTTTCCTCTGGATCAATGATGTGTAAAGGGTTTTTTCTGGGATATGCTGGTTTATAATATGTTTATTTCCCAAGTGGTTAAATTTGAGGGATTTTCTTTTTTTAACCTAACTATGTAACTATATCCAAATTCCATAATCTTCATTATTCTGACAAATCAAGTCTAGAACAACAATCTTTTCAACAATCTAAGTTTGTGTGGTCAGGTTTGGGAGACTTTCTAAAGATGTCTTCTAGTTGAACTCCAACCTTACCTTGCATTTTGCATAGTTGCTCTGGTCCCTCTCCGCTATAGTAATTACTTACTCTGATTTCACTGCACACATTCAGCTGATTACAGTGTGAAATAGTATCTGCTGCAAATCAGCATTATCTAGGCTTTCCTTCCTAGTCACTTAGCTTCCTAGTCCCTGGCCTGCCGATTTCATTAATTGGATTTCAGCTCGCATATATTGGAAGTTCAGAATTACACATGGGCATTGCCTAAGCCGGGTCTATATGCAAACTGCCTAGAAAAGCCCAGCTACCAAAATTAACAACTACCCATATTAGCACAACCTGTCCCAAACATTAGCCTACAGCATGCATCAAGATCGAAAGGTCTAGAAAGATGTACTAAGGCCTGATGCAGTGATACAGAGAAGCACAAGGACAAGTAAGAAGTCACTGGGTCTAAAATAACATATGCAATGGAAAGAGGAGGTTTTATTTCAAAATGTCTATAGAATGTTGCTGGTGGTGGGGATGGGGGTATGGGACCAAGAAAGACAAAATAAAAAAGATTAAACCTCAGCTTTAAGAATGACACTAGGAAGTAATCTTCCTAAATGTACTCTGAAGCTAGTAATATATGGCAGATCCAAAATGTTCTTAAGGACAAGGTTATAGAGCATGTGTACAGTAGACAGGGACATCAATTCTGCTATGTAGTCATTTTACCTTGAAGTTAGATATTTACAGACCACAACGCAAGGTCCTCTTGAAAGTCAAGCAGTAGAGTAAATGAAGGAAAATCACAACTACAATGAGGCTCATGGAATTTAAAAGAAGGAGCTGCAGTGACCCTGCTTAAAGAATAATTGGTTCTCTTTACATTGACCCATCTTTACTTTACTAAAGGAAGTATTATCATTGTGGTTTTGGCTTTCACTATTTATATTTCATATGCTGTTTTAATAATGACGTGTATCATTAACATAAGTGAGCTTGTCAAGGCAAACAAAGTGTATATTGTAGAAATGTTGTGCTTTCCCTCAGATCAATTTCCTGTGTGTCTGGAATAGACTTGTGTTGAGTCCTCGGCCCAGATTATATACAAGACCTTGGACTATTTTCAAGTAAGGATTAGGATCCACCTGCTCTCATGTGAGTGCCGAATACCAGAGCCTATGCTGGTCATGGTGAACATGGTTGGATAACTCCTCAATCACAAAGGGGAAACCTGAGTGTAGCTTTGGTAGTTCTTGATTTCATGTATTTCCAGCAATATTTTAGAAAGAGTGAGCAATACAGAGGTGAGATTACCAAATTTATCATCTTTTCCCTTGAGACTAGCCAAAAAAAGCAGCAGTCCTATAATTGTTATCACCACATATACTGATCCTGGCTCTCAAATGATAACATCAGGCCATTGCAGTAGGTGGGTTAGGGGTTGATGGGCCTATACTCAAGAATACCACATTTTCCAATTGAGCTGCAGAGGAACGGGAGATGGAGGACACATTTATCAATGATGATTTTGACTCCAGAGTGCATTCTGTGCATTAGGAATGCACCTTGGTGTTCAATGTCATGACAGATCTGCTTTAAATATGTACTATAGAGTGACATTGGAACCACCGACCTGCTATAATCAAAGTGACTGAATACTTTTTGTAAAACAAGTGGCATACTGGTACATCTTATATAAGTGAGGCTATACAAAGCAATTAAATAGCAATCAGCCTGATCCTGTCACACAGTTGATGTCATATACTATAGAGATACCATGGACAGGGCCAGGGAAACTCTTGTTGATAAATTTCAACAGCATCTAATTTGTCAGACCCATTTGGCATCACCTTGACTCCTCTCTCTAACACTTACCTCTGTAGCAATTAACTCCGGTTAGGCCTCCCATGTAAAGGTCACAACTGCATAATGGATTATGGCATTTCAATGGAGGTTGGAAGTAGTTTAGTTTGTAACATTGTTATCATTACATTATACACATTCATATCCATTCTTGGTAAATGTCATACACAGGAGCCATTGTTGAATCTAACTGTAAGTATATTATGCACATGGACTCAGGGCTACTATTTCTAATTTTTTTTTTTTTTTGGGGGGGAGTGATTTAGGGTATTGCAACTTTTATAAGATATGGTTTCTTGTATTTGTTTTCCTTTGATTTTTAATCTTATCATTATTTCTGTAATGTTCCTTTATAATATTAATATTATTTTTTGCTTCTTTCTGTGAAAAACAAAAAAACAAATCTAATAAGGAGCTGGCACAAGTACGGGTCCAGACAAGGTAAACGGTGCTTTAATGATCCTCAGTACCAAGAACAACCAGATTCAAGTTGACCTTTAAGGCATGACCCCACTCTCCTATGTGCAGTCCACTTGGTCTACTATCCACCTATTCATTCCTATGCCTTATACTCATGGTGGCGCTTAGCCGTCCTACATAGTATGGATAGGATGTCAGGATGGACAGGATAAACCTGGATGCTTTTTAATGAAATGAAGCTGCACAATAAAAAACAATTAGAACAAAGACAGACATGACTCAGTGGGTCAGAGCACCGCTTAAATTAAAAACCTGGACCAGGTTTGCCATTTCATTTTGCTAAAGAGGCAATATTATTCTATGTCTGGAGAGATTCTTTAAACCTGATGGAAATGTTTGGTTAATCTCTCTTTCCTATTCCACCTGCATCACATAACAACCCACTGTGTTGGGTGAAAGTAAATTGGTATTTTTATTTTGGCTCATATGTGCTGACTTCCTTTGTGTAACAAGTATCTGAACAACACCAGGTGTTTTCATCATATAACAATGTTTTATTCAAATAATTTAGAGATTGGAATTATTTGCAACCCTGTAATCAGTAGTTTTGACAGGCAGTATTTGCAGGATCATGGGAAATAGGTACTCCCTAGAGTTTAAAGGGCTGAGTTCTGTCAATCCAAACTCAGGGCTGTATTTAGAGTTTATTTTGCAGTAGGAAACAGAAATTGAGTGAGGGCTTAATTAGTAAGTCTGCAGCTTTTAAGGGTGCAATGAAGGAAAAAAAAAAAAGTTACCTTTTTATACCTAATAGTTAAGAGCTCATAATAGCATTGACAACAGGATTAAAACTCCTGTCAGCTTTTCCGCTATCTGTAGCTCAGTTGGAGACATTTATCCTCAATGTTCTGACTTTACTAAAATAAAGCATTTTTATTTCTATTTGTGTTTCTGTTGCTGAGTTTCTCTCATGTCCTTCCTGTTGTCAACAAGATAGACATCTGCTTAGAATAACAGAGAAAACATGACAAGGGTACAAACCTTTTTCCCATTTTAAACAAAATTTTAAAAAGTTTTGGTTGGACATACACTTTACAGTACCTTAAGTTGAAATACACGTTAGACATTGGGCAATCTCCAGGTAGACATCCAATAACAGATCAGAGAATCTCCATGGGTTTCAGAAAGTAGCCATTTTCATGGGGAAAGGTGTTGAACATTGTAGTGTGTAAAATCCATTGTATGTGATGTGTTGATTCTTTGTTCTAGAAAACTCTTACCAATTCTTTGCAACTGTTCCAAAATCTGTACATTGCCTTAAGCACCACCAAGCTTTTGCAATGAGACTTTGTAAACTGATAATCAAATTTAATGAAATTTATTCTTATAATATATTGCCTTCATTTGTTCCTTCTTTCCACTTCAATACACGTTACATAAAAACATTCTGCCATGGGAAATCACTAAAAGTAGAAATTTATCCAAAGCTGAAGATTCTTTCCAAAACAGGTATCCCCATGGAAAGATATACCCTCTTCCTTGTGCTGATGACAATTTAAATATTAGAAAATTTGTCTTGTTACAAAGGCCTCCTGAATTATTAGTGAGAAAATCCTCCTAACCAGAACAAAGATGGACAATGAAATTATAACTTCTTCATTTCATTCTAAACTAGAAAACACATTTTAGCTCAAGTTTTACTTTTAATCTCATATTGTCTTGTAACAGAGTTCTCTCTAGAAGAAATAGTTTATAAGGAAGTCAGTAAAATATGTGTACTTATTCTGTGTTGGAATTGCACTATGCTGAATCTTCATAGTGGGATCAGGTAGGTAGCATATATTTAAATACAGTATGGGTCTGGTTTGATATACTGTCTGAGAGCTCTCTCCGACACTGGAGAAAATATCATGGGAGAACCTGGGTGATCCAGCAAACTTGGAATTATTTTTATAAAATTAATTTGTTACTAGTTGGTAAATGTTTAAATGCCTGGACCAGATAAATTCCAGGTTTGCTGGATCACCCAGGTTCTCCCATGATGATCTATCGCCACTGGAAAACTTTAATAAATCAGGCTCTATATCTCTGTTATGCCTTATGTCAGACAGAGGTCCATTTTGCCCCTTTTTTTGTGAAGATATAAAACAAGAATGCATATATACAAAATTGTAGAATTAAAACACAGGGGTTCAGTGTAGCCTAGATGTTGCATTTTTAGTATAGCATTGCCTGTGTGGACCAGGCCAACGCACAGGGTAAAATTCTCTGATCATCCTTTTATTCATCAACCCAACAGTGGAACAAAGACCGCTGTCTTACAGTAGTCGTCACAATCTGCCTTCCTATGCTAGCATTTTCTAAGACTGTTCCTCTGTACC
This sequence comes from Pyxicephalus adspersus, assembly GCF_032062135.1. Taxonomy (NCBI): domain Eukaryota; kingdom Metazoa; phylum Chordata; class Amphibia; order Anura; family Pyxicephalidae; genus Pyxicephalus; species Pyxicephalus adspersus. The sequence goes on along the minus strand of NC_092865.1, from coordinate 21,918,183 downwards.
TTGGGAATGACTCAGTTACTCTCAACAACCAGTGGATGCTACACAACAGAGCATACTTTAGCCCCGGCAAATCTCAGTTGCACCTTATATGGTTCTCTGACTCTTCAAAAAATGAGAAATAAAAGCATTTAAAAAAAATGTATAAAAGATATTCATAGGAGCGATGCTTAATATATAAATTCAAAACAATTTATTTTTCGTTTTATATAATAAAGTAGTAGTTTGCATTGTGAGTTGGTGATGGGATTATGTTTGGTCATTATTCTGTACCCAGGACTTGAAAAAAAATTAAAAAGAAGTCTGAAAGATTTACATACCGGTAGATATTTGGCCCGAAAATGATATTTAACGTAGATTTAAACTGAGCTAACTGAATGGTATTTTGCTAAAGCTCTGAATATCATAAAACAATTGATACCTGTAGTAAAACAAAATATTGTTTTCACCTCTTTTCATTACCAATTTCTTCCTGTCTACATGCACACACTCCTTTGTGAGATGGACTTCCTAATTGTGAGATATTGGATACAAGTGGCAACTTGTATTGAGGTATAAGGTGATAATGCAGGGAACTGAGAATTTTCTGCCTTCATAATATGATCACTAAGGGGTCTACTTATAAAGCAGTGAATCTGACATGCTCTGAAATATTCCCTAGTGAAAAGAGAATCAAATACTGCAATTAAAACATATGTATCTGGAAGATTCTTCACCGGGGAATGTCAGAATCACTGCCTTATAAATAGAGTTCTAAGTATTATCTGAACAAAAGTTGCAGGTTTAAAAAGATTTCAAATGTTTTTTTAAATTAGATTTACACATCTTATCCTTTATGAGATGTCAGTCCATGGGTTTATATCTACTTTAATAGTGCACATGATATTTGCAGGCATACCTGGTTGGTTTAACACCCAATATAAAAGCCTGAGACATTGTTGGTTTAGGTGTTTCCATCTGGCCACAAACTTTGATATTCTGCAGACAAAAATGACCCCCATACCCCAAACATGGATTATTACCTGCAAAGCTTCTCTATATTAAATCTGGGATAATAAGATGTCCATACTGATATGGTAGAGGTCCATGGAACTTTGTTTTTTTGTCAAAGGTATACATATTCCATTTGAAATCAAACATGTGACGTGATAATGTTTGTGTGTGTGAATATGTGTGGTGGTTATCCTATTATTGGTCAATATTAGAAGAGGAAGCTGATTCAAATAAATTTTGGATTTTTTTAGGATGCCTTCTTAAAAGATGAACTCCAACCACAGTGAGAAGAGTACGATTTCCTAATCAGTCTTGGCTGCAGAAATCACTGGCAGTATTCTTGAGATGGGTGTAGGGCTTCAATGCCAGGACTGGAACAGCAAAGGTTTAAACCTCCTCTGTGTAGTTGCCCACCACAAAACTGAGAAACATCTTGGAATGTAAAAATTTCATACCAATCAGGGCCTTGTATTTAAATAAAGATCAAGGATTGAGAAAAGCGGAAGGTAAATTTATGCTGTAATACAGAAAGATCTACAAAGCTTTCTAGTCTTTATTGAGCCCTCTTTGAAATACAAATATCTGAAAATACATGGCCACAGGTAGGGTATAAATCACCTTATGGCACAGTAAAAGAAAAGGGAGTTTTCGTGTTGAACGGTTTAGAAAATAACCAATAATCTTTTGTCATGCTTAACAGTGCATAATTAGTTTAACCTGTGTCCATTAATAGAAAGTATTTACTATGTGCCAATATCAGCTCACCTGACCTTGAAGAAGCCATATTATCTCTGCTAGGCTTACAGACACTTATTTCCATATAGGCTTTATTCTTGAGACATTTGCTCAATGAGCCTGCTTCCTTGGTACAGCTCTGCATTCATTACCAGGTCTACATACTGATGAAATATTACTAAACTGCATTGAGAACTAGAAAGCTTCCTTGTTGTGTTGTCGTAAGCCCATACACACAAAAGACCTGGGTATTTGTAAACACGCACTAAACCCTGTGTCCACAGACACACGCAGAATGTGTACTTATTTAAAACATCAACACACACTGGTCACTGGAAAGTCTTGTATTATTATATTTTTTTTCTTGTGCTTTTTTTGCCAGTTTTTGCAAATTCAAAATTACGACCTTTTACAAGCTCCATTAACCCCCTTTGTACCAGATGACACGCTCCCTTGCAGGTGTCACTGGTGACAATAATAAGGCTTTAGGAGATAGTTGAATAGGTATACTGCTAGGTTAGGCTAACAGTGAAACAGATAAATACCCAGTTCTATAGAATTTTGTACGCCCATAAACATTTAAATTTGACACTTTAAAATAATCCTGTTTCTACATGTTTATTTTTTTTCTAGTTACGTTTCTTTTAATCCCCCCTTGGCTCATCTTCACACATTATACGGCCAGATCTTCAACTGTCCTTCCATATTAAAAGGCAAGGAAAGATGGTGTCATCAGGAGGTTCCTCTTAATATGGCTTAAGCTGTGATGTCTTTTAGAGTTCTCATAGCTCTTTGGAATTCACAGCTTTGTCTTCAGCTTGGGCACTCTTGGCTTGCCAGAAGAAACTGCATAACAATGACATTCATCAACATGTCACTGAAGGTTGCACATCATTCAGGTTGCACAATTAAATTTAGAAAGCATTGACTATAATAACATATAACATTTTTCATTGCATCCTTTTGTTTGGCAAATGTAACCATTTTGGGACTCTGCCGCTTCAGTACAAAGATAGTGCAGAGCCAAGGACTACTGTAGTGGTAAGAACAGACTTCACAAAAGGAAGACACTGTACATGATTCTCAAGCCTGATTAGGCCTTTGCTATGTATCAAAGAAGCTTAAGAATGAACTGGTAGGAACTTCTAGCTGCAGAGCTTTGTTGTCTCATATGTGGAGCCATTAGGAAGCTGACTGCTGAATACAGAAAGCTGGGCTTGTATTCTTCCCACCTCATTGCTGCTCATTTTCAGTCGGTGTCGCAGTAAGCAGTTAAACAAATCCAACTTACGGGCACCAGGTGGGGAAAGGAAATTGACCCGTTTTCTCAACTCTTGCATTTCCATAAGTGCTCCTTCTCTGGATCCAGGCTGCTCAAGTTTTTGAGCCAAGCCTCTAATTGACTCAGGGTCAAAGGGCACACTATACCCAAAAGCGTGAAGACCATCAATACGGACATATTCAGGGTCTCCCACTTTGTCATCCAAAGTCTGTTTGTCAGTCCATTCTGCTGAATCTTCCTCTCCTTCTTCTTCTAGAGGATTGCTTCTCATGTAAAAATGGACAGTTTCAAAAAATGACCGCCACCGATGACCTAATATCAAAGTCCAGTTTTGGCAGCGGTCTCCTCCTTCCATGTCCCAAGTTTTCTCCCAGCTTGGAAAACCTTGCTCCCCAGCAGGCAACAGCCAACTTTCTGAGTGGCTCCCTCCAAAGGGATTAACATACACTGTTACTTGTGGATCTCTGGTCCCATTCCCAGCAAGACAAAGGCGCATTGAAAGTCCTAGAAGCATATGCAACTGCCTTGGCCAATGCTTGTTGCTCTTACAGGTCAGCAGCATACGCTTCCTGCCTCCCATTTGAAACCACATGCCAAGTCGTAGATCTCCAGAAATAAAGAATGCTGGGGCTCTCAAGCGTCCATCTTGCTTTAGGAGCAAGTACTTCACCTCCAAGTCCTGAAGGCTACCTTCTGTCCCTAGGTAGGGTTCTGAGGACTCAGGCACTGAAGGCACACACAGGCCTTGAGCTGAGAGGGTGTATCCAGGGTTGCAGCTGGCACACTGGGAATGGTGTACTGTTGAACAAAGGGAACACAAGGGACCTGGTCCTTGTATGCAGGGTATGTTCACCTGGCAGTTGGGATGCTGGAAAGTGCAGGTACAACTGTGAGAAGCCTCTAGAAATGTGCCAGGCACGAGAGAGGCACTACAGTACAGAAGGGACTGAATCCGATGCCACCAATAGGATACAGACCTGCAGAAAATAAAGAAAAAGAAATTACTATTTACTTAAACCTAAGCATTTTATAATATATTAATGCTACATCATATGTACAGGCATATTCATGAAAGCAGAGCAAAGAACAATAAAGATGTGCAAAATGATGTAACCCATATCAAGATGTATTACGGGAAATGCATTATATTTTTTGTATTGAGTAAACTGAAGAGATTAGGCCAATATCAGATGTGGATTTATGGTGGAAAGGTGTTAATTGGGAACTGATTATAAAATTGCATTCTCTTTAAAAGATGACTTATATATTGCTAGGCATTTGAAGGTCATGTGACAATCACAGCTGTAATTTTTTTTAAACCTCCCCAAGAGGGAGTGATAAAGTTTCAATCTGTGAAGGAAAGCATTACCTTTGACTTACTGCCTTGCAACCAGTCGTGCTTGGCATTGTAGTAATTATACATTAATAGTCTGTCTTTTGCATAATTATCGTATATGGTAGATCTTTCTGTAATGTGTTTTATAGCCATCTTTATAACTTTTCCAAGCTTGACATGTCTCTGAAGACTGGTAACTTTTCTTTACTGCATGCCATAGTTATCAAAAGACCTTATGAGCTGTGTGGATACATCAAAACGCATCTCTCCGATCATCATCATCTTGTTCAACAATGACTTACATTTTTACTCATTAAAAAGCCAAGGTGTGAATAGGTCTTTAATGCTTATGCAAAAGTTATCAATCTTGTTTGAAATGTGTTATAAAACAAATTTAACAACCATTAAACACAATCTTGTTAACATCAGTACAAATTACAAAAGAACCTTTTTTGCTTTCAGGTTGGATCTGATTTTTAGAAAAGCAGTTTGTCTTATTCAAACACGTTCCACTCTAATTTTTAATTCAATTGATGTCAATAGAAAACATCTGAAATGCAGGCTGAGTGCAGTAGAGGCATTTAAGATGCATATGTGATGCCTTCCCCACTTATTTTGAAAGGAAATTGACCTTGTTAATAAAGAACATAAAAGAAAGTGAACATGTCAGTAGTTTTAAATGTTCAAATAAATACCCTGCCAAAAAACAGGGTTTGCAAAGTGTTAACTATCATATTTGTAATGGAGTAAAATGTTTCCAGTGCATCTAAATAAGTTCGGTCCTACCAAGGGCTCAACATCCCCTTCTGTGCTAAGGCTGCAGTCCATTATAGGTTACCCAATCCTTTCTGTCCAATATTAGAACCTTTATTGATCATGGACAGCACTGGACAGGGAAGGTTTTTGCACCAAACTGGTAACAATTCAAAACTATAGGAGTAACAAGAGTTATATTATGTTATATTTTGGCAGCACTTTAAGTCTTAGGGTCCTGTTTACCTCTAAATGACATAATGCTTGTGCTTAAAAATGCATGCTACTTACAATTGTTGTATTGCATATATGTGTTGTATGTTTATGCCTTTCAGGTATGCTGGCCCCTGAAAACAGGCTTGGCATTTTGGTTGCTCAGCAGCTACTGTGCTGGCCTTGTAGCACAAGGGTGCAAGATGCCATCTGCATGAAATTTGTATATTTTTCATGTAGTTGCATAGGATTCTTCTGGGTGTTTCCATTTTGTCTCCAGTACCTACCAGTATGCTGGTAGGTTACATAGTAGGTCAGGTTGAAAAAAGTCCATGACGTACAACCAGGTTTTTCGGTTTCCTCCTAAAACATTTGCTCTTAGACTCTAGGGACTTGACTATGTAAAGCACAACTAAAAACATCTATAAAGATGCTAAAAGACCCTGCCATTTTACTAATGTAGCTAGGCCAATAGGACATGGCCTCTTGCTAGAGACAGGTCTTAGAAACATGTTTGTAACATAAAAAGGAACGTATCACCCTCACCTATGACATTTTTTCCATTATGTATGCATGCGTGTTATTAATTCACATCATAATGCACTTTCTATTGAATGTATATCATAACTCATATTAATGCATGTTGATGTGCATCAAGATATATGTTGACTTGCATTTTAATGTAAGTGTTAACATGCATTTCGATGCATCAGTCTTTGATTTTATTGGAAATCGCATAAAGCTAAAGCTGTAAGTTCAGTCTTATTATCTGAATGAATGACAGATTTCCTTTAAAAATAAGCTACATTGTATTTTACGAATATAATTTACTACTGTAATACTTATCTAAAGTAAATTTATATTTGTTTTATTTTACATGATTAATGTATTTATTGAACACACTTGTCAATGCTCCCTCTAGAGGTCCTCTGCATATATATGCACATTCATGTTCAAACATTTGAACACAAGTTGCAAAAAACAACCTTTTAATTATTTCCCAATTATTTTTCTATATAAAAAGGTTGGTTATTTAATTTTTTTTGCGGGAATACAGTAACATTTTACAAGAAATTGTTGAATGTCCTTTGGCTTGTTTTGGTTTTTGAAGGGTTGGCCAAACATTATTTATAGTTGGGCATACGTTCACCCAACTTTAAAGACTGACTGATGAACTTCAAACAATGTTCACCCATCTCTCATACGCGCATACTGCAAAACCACTTCAGCTACTTTTTCCCTAAACAAACATACATCTGCCACCAAAAAAACATTAAATTATGTATAAAAAGATTCTGGCCTAAAACATCTGACCAGTTCTTTTATGTCTCCAGGACTCCAGGTTGTCGGAGCACGATACTTCAATACCTGGATTGTCATAGCAAAAGTAACTATTATAAGGGGTCCTTCTTGTTCAATGTTTACATTTTATTACGAAGGATGAAACAGGAGCTACTGGAACACAAAAGTAGGAGGAAACAACACAATAGAAAAAATATTAAAAAAAATGACAAGTTGACTCAATTCGCCAGCTTCCTCCGATAATGCCAAATGCACTCTGGTGAACAGAACTTCTAGACCTTTATAACACGAAGGAACCCCCTGAAATACCTTTCAGGTCTTCAGGGACCCCCTACTATACTTACTATATCCACAGCTCACAGTACATTAGTGTGGTGGTCAGAAGGAAGAATGCCTCTTACATTGCTGACCAGTGGTAAGGCTGTCACCCTTGAGTATAGCCAAAACGATCATTGGTATCTCTTAAACTGACCTGGGGGTCACAAATTTCTCAATGTTGAAGGAACCCCTAGTAACCTTCTTAAGGAACCTTAAGATTCTAGGGAGCCCTGGTTGAGAAACACTGCTCTGGACCAATCGCATATTTTGATGGTGTCTGTTGCTGTTCCTTTTTAAGCAACCCAATTGGATTAAATACTACCAATGTAAATCTCAAATGGAGATCAAAAGTGGGTGATAATGGTACATCAAATCTTAATGAGGCAAATAGTCTAAAAAGATTCCATATGACTCAAGACAAGTAGTCAATATTCAAAGTTAGACCCCAGAACAACAATGCAATATTATTGATAGTTGGCTATTGACTATTTTTTATCTTTCTAGAAGTACTAATAATTTGGGACTCCTAAAATTATATTGCAGTGCAACTATGGTCAATAAAGAGATTTTATGATCTCTTCCTTATAAATCTGATTCATTCCAACTCTTGCAAAGTCATATATACACTAATATAAATGTCAAGATAAACAGCATGAGAATTTACAACCATGTTTATTATAGCCCATGTGAATTAGTGTTTTTCAGAAAGAGGACTGAACATTGTATACATATGGGATTAAAGCTTGGATACTGGTAAAGTAGAACTAAACTTGCTTTAACAAAAAATGATTAGGAGATAGCATTTCTTGGCAGAAGAGATAAATACTAAAGTAAAAAATAAAAGTATAATAAGGAATAAAGGAAACCCATACTACGTGAAATATATGCTTCTACTACCGGTAGTAACTTCCCTTTTTTTAGGGATTTCATCCAATAGCTTTAATGCCAAGCAATGGACAGAAAACAAAATGTAGATAAGAAGTTCATCACTCAAACTGTGCTGGCTTTATGTTTTTTTCGGGGGTGAAGGACTATTTAGTAATGCCAGCCTTCTAATTACTCAGCACAGACAGGAAAATTTACCAGGACGTGTCACGAACTGCAGGAATATGGAGATCCTCTGGAATAGGGACAATACATCATTTTATTTTTCATAGTAGTTTTATAAAAGTGCAAAAGAAATATATGCTATGGCCAGTTTATATGGCACTTGGTGCTGTTCTTTAATATTGGGTTTCTTCATTTTGAATAAGGGAAAGTTAGTAAATGTGTAGCCTTATTACAGGATGTAAATTACTAGGACAAAACCTACAGATTCTAAAGCTTAATCCCAGCCATTGCTTTCTTTCTTGTACAGTTGTATAGGCTTCTCTCCTATACTGAAATCACTTATTCCAATTTTACTGTACACTGTCTGCTTCCTACATTGCATGGTAAATGTTGCAGAGAGCCAGACAGAGCCTACCTTACTTCCAGGGTGGAAATACAGCATCATCCAATTATTCCCCCTCCAACTGTCCCTTATTCACCCCTTTTATTTATTTATTTGATTTCATTCCTTCTACATATCATATGTGGATGTTAACTTGGGTGGTTTTCTCAATGTTTCTGGAAGTTTTGCACAGCACTCTGTTGTCCCCCCCACCAGCAATGATCTTCCTGGGTTGCACAGAAATACAGGTATGATATCACAGGTGCTCATAAATAAAAGCTGTACAATTTTTTAAAAAATATCACTAGTATGTTGATGAGGTGGAAACTTCAGATTTGAAATAAATTATGGAAGTCTATTTGAAGAAGTTTGTAGATTGCCTATATATATTTTATATTTAAATATATATATTTTTTTTTCTTGGAGGCATTGAGCTGGGAGCATGAAAATATCAGTTGCTGAGTATAAAACAAATATCTGGATAAAATCACACATGCAGCTGGTTTTCCATGTTTTGTGCCTTGGGGTCTGTAATTAAGCAGAAATCGTGTTAGACCAGGCGCGTATGCTGTTGAGAGCAGATGCTTATGTTTAACTTCACCAGTCCAGCTTTCACCTACAGTAACTCATTGGGAGGATAAAACTTCCCCTGGAAAACTGTTGAAAAGACATGCAGCGCCAGCCAAAGTGGATTTGTGTGTTTACTTGTGTAATTAAAATGGCTGTGCCTCCTTAAAGGTCATTTCTGAGATAAATATAGCAGCCTAACTAATTAAATATAACAATGTTAGCAGAAAAGGTTACATTTCTTTCATTACTTGGCAATTGTGCCGTAAATCCATTTTCTCAGAGATATTTCATTTTGAAAGGCTGAAAAATATAAAGATTGTAAATTCACCACTGCAATGAATATTCAGATCTACATCTGCATCTGTATGGATGGTTTTATTGGCTTTTATTACTGCTTAGGTAATACATTTGATTATTTTATTTTAAGAGAATGAACATTTGTAAAAGACATTGCTCTGATCTGTAAGCAACAAAATATAGGAGTTTTCATTGCTAAATAAAAAGAATTACGTCCAGTTTTATTTAGTTTACGTTAATTTAAGGTTAAGGTATTATATCAAATTATTATTTTGCAAATTAATATTTATTACAGGGAGCAACTATATCAAATGATTTAAGAAACAAAATATAATAATATTATAATATTATCTTTTCTAAATCACAACAGAAGCTGTTTACTTTCCACCACTCACTCTTTCTATTTTTCCAAAGGTCTTTACAGAACCACTAGAACAGAATTTTTACCTAAATCTAGGATAATAAATATAAAAATATCTACCCATAAAACTCCTGTATGTTCCCTGAGAGGATTTTTTAGAGCACCAACTGACACCATCTGCATTTGGCATAAAGAGCAGCTGACAGGGCAAATAAAACACTCAGAACACAAAAATTCAAAAATTCCTAGATGGCCAAAGACAACATCAAAAACCTACGACAACAATATTTAATTGGCCAGATGTTAGTGTAAAGTTATGTACACATACTAGATGATTGTTGCCCAAGATGAATGGTTGTGCTCATCTTGAGTAAAAATCTAGAATCTGTGCGCTGTGGTCCCCCGAACATGGATGACCACTGTATTCCTATATGAAGGGGAGCAGGGGGGCTGCTCACTTCATTCTCCTGTCACTAGAAACAATCACAAAAGATCATCAGCAGAAATCTGATATCTACCTGATGTCTGTACAGGGCTTAAGAAAGAACTAAACACACAATTACCCAAAACACAAGCACTTACCTTAAGTCCCGCAGGGCCGTCCGATCCATCCAGAGGTCTCTTCCATCGGGTCCCACGTCGTCCCGGCATTCGTCTTCGGCTTGTCTACCCTTTTATGTAAAGTGAAAATTCTGAGTTTAAGTACGCTTAAAGTATCAGCACCTAGCTAGTGAGTGCCAAATTTACAAGAAAATCCAGCTACTTGTCACATCCTAAGATGCTTTAGGTCCTTCAGGCAATATTTAACATGAGATTCACTTTCAAACAAAAAGAAGCCAATGTCATCTTCACTACAGTCCCTCTTGCCCTGGATGTTCCCTAAAGGAATATGCATTTTATATATGTTTTGTCTCAGAATAGAAAATAAACATATTAAGGTAAAATGGTTTGAGTGCATCGGATTCTACAGACCTTATGTGTTACGCCTTCATACTATATCATGTTCTCGAATTTTATTTTCTCTACTGTACCTTTATGGGTCTGTTCATTCCATTTTAAGCCTGATATTCTTTCTCCAATCTCTCAGGCTCAGTGTCCATGAAAATAATAATAAAAAAGTAATATTTCTCAGACAGCTTTAAAGGGCATAAATTCGCCTCTTTTATCTTGTGCCACAGAACGCCTGGAATGAGTGACCTCACTGCTGTCAGCAGTTTCCACCAAAGCTTGCGTGTTAACATTCTAAGCTGCAAAATCAAGCTGTGACTTTTCCTGACATAGGAAATTGACAAAAAACATACAGACAGAGGTTTAGCTGTATTATCCGTGGTTACTGAGATTTGACTACAATATTTTCTGGTGTTCAACATTCCTTTCTAAACCAGCTTTGTGGAAGCAAGCAACCTTTTAATAAAATATGTACAGCAGTAACATTTTTCTCTAGAAGTCCGCAATCACAACGATCTGCCTTTCTATTCAACAAAGATGGAGATGAAAGAGCTTTACTTACTTTGTTTCTTGTTGGGATACAAATGTAGAACACCATCAGCCTTATTTAAAACAAAATTCTAATAACTAAAAGGTAACCCATAGTGAAACAAATATGTAGGCTCTCGCTGGGTTTCTTTAGAAATTACAATTCCCTGTCATGCTGATCCTGTCTGTGACTTTATTACTTTAAGTTACTGGCCCTGAACAAGTAATAAGATTAGGGGTTCTAACTTGATTTGTTGCAGGATTGTTCTACATCGGTGACTCAAAGTACTGAAGTTACATGATCAACATGACAGCTAGGCAACACCCATTGTAAGGACAAAGTAAGGAATAACAGACAATGTATTCTCTCAGGACTGGTTGCATTGGAGTGTGGCTTTGACAGTCCCACTAATATTTCATCTTAGATGCTTTATTTGAGTTTCTGAATGAATATTTCTGAAGAATAATGCAAAAAAAAAATCCCAGTATGCCAATACCATCCTGCATGTGGGTGGTTTTGGGAACAATCAGGCCTTGAGCAAATATAAAGAGCATAACATTCCAGTTCCCTGCATCCCCTACCATTTTGTCACCTGGAGCCTTGGGAAAGGCGGGAGCCCAGTTTGCCCTTCCCTGAAGCTTTTCAGAACAAGAGTTCAGGGCTGTTTTTAGATCAGTTCTTTTCAATCTATCCTGCTAACACCAACACAGTTCATTGAGAAAGAATAGAAACATGTCACTATTTTTGTGCAGTGCATTTCCAATAAGAATAAAGCAGACCATGCAATTTATGTGACCATAACAACTTATGGGATGGAGTGTCTTGGTCACTGTATTGACATCACCTACAAATTGATAGGAGCCTGGTGACCCAGATACTTTACAAAAGATTGGTTCTTAATGGCTATGGACTGGCAGGGAAGAGATGGAAATGCATGGAAGGTTAACTTATATTCTTTTGCTACTTTTTATGCATGGCTAAATGCACTTTTAGGCCTGAAATTTACTTAACCCGCCAAAAAACATTATATATTTTCTGAAACCACAGACCCTGGAGAATAAAACCGCAGTAATATTATAGTAGTAATGGCAGTAAAAAATACAATTAATTGATATTTCTGTGGACAAATTTCCCACTTATGCCACCAGTACAAATGAAAGGCTATTTTACAGTTGGACATGTAATTGGCGGTCAAAGTGTTAAAGGAAATAAAGCACTGCTATGTATTATAACATCTCTTTATAGTGCTTTTGTAATGGATGCAAATGTTTTGCACTCTGGGTAATGCATGCTATAAGCAATGCTTCTGGTGTGAAGTAATCCTCAAACACAGCTCTGTCTTTCCTGTGACAGTCATATGTCACCGCTCTCAAAAAAGCATTTAGCATATGTTAGTGGACAGAAATAGGAGTTTGAGATAGAGATGAGGACTTAATTGTGGATGTTTGACAAAAAGTCAAAATTTGCATATCCATAACAGACCTGTTTAATCTGCTTTGGCTGTATATTTTAGGAGAAGCAGTGAATTGTAAGCATCTGGTAGTGCTATGTTCGCATGGTTGGAGAATCGAAAAGTTCACTTTAGTGATTTTATAATAAAAGCAGGGATACCGTAGACATGTTCACATGGGGTTTCTTTTAAATATTAAAAAATTAAAGTGCACAATAAGGAGCACAACAAGAAAGCAGGAGTTAGCAATAAACATTTTTCATCCTCTGGCTTGTATCTAGATTCTCTATATAAATGCAATTGCTAGTCTCAGGTTGGACCCCTTTGCTTTCAGAACTGCTAAAATTCTTGCTCACATAGACCTAACAATATGCTGGACAGATTTCTCGGGAATTTTAGTCATGTTGACATGATGGCTTCACGCAGTTGCTGCAGATTAGTCAATTGCATATCCATGATTCAATTTTCCTGTTCCAACACATCCCAAAGTTGCTCTGTTGGACAGAGATCTGGTGACTGTGGAGGCCATTGTCATGTTTGAGATTGAGATGATTTAAGATGTATGACATGGTATGTTATCCTGCTGGAAGTAGCCATCAGAAATAGGTTACACAGTAGTCATAAAGAGATGGACATGGGCAGCAGCAATACTAAGGTAGATGTAGCATTCAAACAATGCTCAATGGATAGCAAGGTGTTCTAAGTTGGCCAAGCAACTATCCTTCATGCCATTATCACCAAGGTAGAATGGATTCATGGTTTCATGTTTTTGACACCGAATTCTGACCATATTATCTAAATGTTGCAGCAGAAACTGAGATGCCTCAGACCAGGCAACATTTTTCCAATCATTTCTTGTGCAGTCTGGCATTAGGTGACTGTTCTTAGCTGACAGGATTGCTGCTACTGTAGTCCACCTGTTGTAAGGTTGGACATGTTGTGCATTCAGGGATGCATACCTTGATTGGAACAAGTGGCTAGAGTTACTGTTTTCTATTATCTGAAACTAATTTGACCATTCTCCTCTGACATCAGAAAGGCATTTTAACTTTTTTTCACTCTTTTTTCAAACTATTCTTCAAAAAAAAATATGAAATGGTTATGTGTCAAAGTCAGATCAGTGTTTTTAAATTATTAGATTTTCCCATTCTGGTGCTTGGTTTGAACGTCAACAGTTCAACAATTCACCTTGACAGTGTCTACGTGCCTAAATGCATTGCGTTACTACCATGTGATAGGCTGATTAGATATTTACATTAACAGTTGAAACGGTGTACATGATAAAGTGATTGGTGAATGTTTATGTTAGATAGATAGATAGATAGATAGATAGATAGATAGATAGATAGATAGATAGATAGACACATGCACTCACTGAGCTGTGGCTTGCTTTGACAATAATTGACATGCTGTGACATGTTTTATATATAATAAATAATCTCTAATGTTAGGGAGGATGGAGGTTTGCAGTGAATGTGTAAAACAATTTCTAGGATATTTGAAGAATGTGTGCAGTGGTTCTATGGGAAATATTCCTCCATGTGATGCAATTTACTGTGATTTTAGCCTGGAGCTTACCAATACCTTTAAACACCTTACAATTAAGATCGACAGCACGTATCTAATACATCATTACATTTATACCCAATGCGATCCATTTCAAGGAGCAAATTGAAATATAAACTGTTGCTGCGCTTGGTGTAACACAGTATCAGATTACAAAAATAGGGACAAAACAGTCTGAGATGCTTATTGAGTTACCAGTATTGACTTCTGCACCGAATCATCTCTCATCTGAGTGAGAAGCCTGGTGTGTTTGGTATATTTCTCCATTACTGCATGTGATTGTGTTATGTGTAATGGAGATGGGCACCAGGTGAGCCAGGTGTTAACTCTTACCTGTGCTAGCTATTTACAGCATTACCAAGGCTCTCAGCAAGGGTTTAATGCATTTTGAGGAAATTGATAGACTTCTGAGCTTATTCACTGACAGCATACAAAGAAAAGTAAGATAACCTATAACCGCCAATCAGTATTCACTTTGTACATGTCTGCCTTCAGTAAAACAATAATTACTGCCATTTTGCACTTTGCTCTTTGATTTTTTGTTTTAAAGTGGATCTTTTTAGTAGATTTTTTTTTAATTTAGTAGAGTTATTTAATGTCTGTGCCCATGATCAGGGTTCCCACTTTATGGAACAATGAATACAAATCATTAAAAGAGAAAACATTAGCGGATGTCTAAGCAAAAAGCAACATTTCTGGGGTGTCAAACTCCTGAGGCCCCAATGTGCTTAATAGTTTCTCAAGAGTACAGAAGTACCACTGGACTGGTGAAAGGAACCAATGACTTGAGCTAATGATTTCCCAATAGAGAGATTAAGTGAATATCATCTTATTTTACAGGACTTGTCCTGGCCAATCAACTTCTGCTGACTAGGTCATATTAAAGCAATCTGTATGTTAACTTGTACTAACCAGGCTACCATTACCAACCTCTTCTAGATGCTTGGCCATACTGATATACAATTTTCAACACCGCCAGTCACTGACCTTGAACAAATCTAAAGAAAAGTTGTGATTTTGCCCTGAATTTAAGCTGACCAGTAACATAATTAGCAAAATTAGAATAAGTTAGCATTTCCAAAAGAAAGTTGCCAATGGCAGACTACCTATCCCTATGTCCTATCTTTTGACACCATAACAAACAAAAACATATTTAATGTACTGCAAATACATTTTTTCAAGTAAAGCAACAGAAGATTCTTCTTCCCAGAATCCTCTTGATGTCTAGCTAGGCTTTAGCTATTTACTAGCTCTTTTTAAAGGTGAGAGTGATTACATAATTAAGTTGTAATTAATCCCGAATCTAATTGTGTCTGCCATGATGATGTATCCCATACACTAGGGGCTTCTCCAGGGAATTGCCTCCTTCTTAGAAAGGTCAAAGGGATTTCTGTTTTTCTCGAAAAAAAGCATTTGGAGAGCAATTAAGAACTAAAAAAATACCTTGAAGAGCAGCTAACCTACAATATGCCATGCTTAACAGACTGTGTTGTACGGTGAGCATATGCTTAATGGATCAGCAGAAAGGTGAGATGTTGCTATTTGCATTTCTCTACCCAAAAGCCTTTGCTGCTGCTGAGAGATGAAATATGGCACTTCCAGTGATACATTTAGGCATTGTGTGAGAACAGAACATCAAATAAGAAAGAAAAAAAATCATTACGTTTGTTCTAGCATCTAACGAAAAAAAAGGCCACTGATTGAAACCAGCATCCCTTTATCCACCTCTATTACAGCACGGAGAACTTTGTAGCAGCACTGAACAGTTACTTTCAAAGACTTTCTAACAACTGTAAATTGAAAGTGAGTTTTTTTTTTTCTTTCATTTAGACTTTTTTCATACCTATATCTTGTTTTATTCATGCCTAAACGCTGCTACTTGCTTATTCCCCTATCTGTTCTATATCAGGTATGCACAATTCTTCTCAGTAAATGTCATGCATGCTTGTGTGCTCTTTAGGTTTAACAACTAGAGACATGGCTGAATAGAAGGGATATGATATGATACTGGAAATGCAGAAATTTATTTGGCAACCTTGTGCTGTAAGGGGCAAAGTGCAGATTCATGCCATAGCTTCAGTCCATGCTAACAGCCCCCCTCAGTTCTCTGCAGGCTGTTATCTTTGTGAGCATATTGTGTTAAGCCAGTACATTCATGTATAAAGACCCCAGGCATTACAATACCCCAAAAACATACATGACTATTTTTTGTGTGCATTGCACTGTAGGACGTAGGGCTGTTGTGGCACATTTCAGCACAGGTGCAATGCCCACTGTTTTGGTTGCACATTGGTGTGCAATTTTAAAAAATGGCATTAAAAAGGAGAGCACAAACTACCATAAATATGTTATACTACAAAAACATACAAGGATCACCCATAACCCACCAGCTTTTTTCATCCACACTGCTTCTGTAACACCCGTAAAATTGTAATAATCCAATAATCTAGGTTAACAATCTGCATTTTAGAAAGCCCATAGAGTGTCATGGAGCAAGAGTTTCACTAAAAGTTTACCATTGGAAAATTATATAAAACTGGAAATGAAGGAAAACAGTTAGCACTTCTAAACAAGTTTGGGAAAAAATTGAATGTATGTTTTGTTGCTCATAATGAGTACTCATCGTTGAAGAATCGGTACACTGCCCTTATGCTGATGTTTTGGTGTTTGTGCCGCTGATACAAGAAAAATAAGGATAATGATCAGGATATGTCTGACATTGTCTGTGCACATGCTTGTTTGGTGTCAATGGCTTACGAGTATTGTAATTCTAAAGCCAAAGAAAAACAATCAGCACTTTTAGGAATTAGGTCAACAATGATGAATGTGGTTGAGAATGGAGCTCCAGCCAAGGTGAAAGATTTTTCTTCTCTATACGTTAGATTGGCATTGATAAGTATTGCAAACATTTGTACCATCTGTATTGTCTTTTTATATAATAAATACCTACAAGTGTATCTTCCCTTTTATAGTGACAGATTGGTGTAAAAATACCCCATCCCACTGGTTTACTGCAGAACAATTACTAAGTTTTCTGCCTAGTTTGTTTTGTGGAAGACCTAGCCCTGAGCTGAGGAAGGCTCTGTATTCATGCAATGACAGATATACTTAAGGCAATGTTGTAAATTTAACACAGTCTCAATACTCCATTTACAGCATTAGCAGTAATTTCACTATACAATATTTCTTTTCACTTTTTAATTAGAAAAATCTGAACAAACTTATACCAATGAGAATTCAACGACTGTGGATGAGCTACTGCATATTAATAGTCTTTACATTATATATGAAATAATTGTGATTAAAGTCAATCTGTCAACTCATACCTTTTGCTTTCTCAATGTGTTACTGCATGGAAGCACTTTGGAATACAGCACTGCTTTAGATGACATAGAATCCTTCCAAAAACAGATGTAATGATAGTACTCGCTTACTTTTTCCCCTAATGTTAAAATTAAGTGGAGTTTCAGCCAATTTTTGGGCTGCCATCACTGATAACCAGAGTAGCTGGATTTCACATATCTTTTTAAAGCTACTCTCCTCTCTCTCTCTGGCAATAAAATAGTACGGATCAACACAATGCTCCATACATGTAAGAATGGACAATGGACTAATCAGAGATTAAACAGTTTTAGCAGATATTTCAACCTAAAACTTATGCTTTCACAACACAAAAAGGTTTTTTACCAAGACATAGTGATTACTCTTTGACAAATTCAACCAATCAATTTCTAAAAGATTGTTCTATATCAGTAGCACATCAGGCAGATGTTTAGATAGGAGGATCAGAGCTAGTAGTATAGTAGATTGCTGTAAAAATGCCTTCTCAATTGAACATCCCAGATAGGGAATGGTAATTAAAAGAAGACATTTTTAAACCCACAGGCCCATCTTTTCTGTCAGGTCCTGATGTGTGCAGAGAAGCACACCATTGATCTTTGTACTGTTTAACATTGTACTATTGTACAATCACAACTTTCCCATTGGTTTCTTTCACATCCATTTATAGCAATAGTTTGCCTATTCAAGCTCCCTTCCAGCGTCTTGTCCTTGATCTAGCTTGGCTTTGTTTAAAATTCTTGCAAAAGTACCTGTTTGTTGTGTGTATTCATGCTACCAGCCTTGTCCTAAACCTAAACTTTGTGAACACTTTCATGTGCTCTGGCATGGATCATCTCTGAAGTTTCTGTAGTCAGTCATCAGCCTTCTTTTTACAGTCCTTTAACCTCCCGACCGTTAAGCCCGACCTTGGTACGGGCTAAAAAAAAGTGCTATTTTCGTTAACCCCCAGATTTTCCCTACATTAAAATCCCCACTTACCTGGTCCCGCTGTGCTCATCCAGCGTCGTGTTCGTGTTCCAGTGTCGCCCTCCATCGATCGTCGCCCGTCGATCTCCCTCTCCAGCGTCGGGTGCCTTCTCCTATACCAGCGGGACCGGTAAGAAGCCAGCCGGCATCTTGTGTTCCGCCGGCCGGCCGAACACAAGATGCCGGCCGGCTTCTTACCTGGTCCCGCTGATCGTCCCGCGTCGTTCTCCGTCCAGCGCCGGGTGCCTTCTGAAACGAGAAGCCGTCCGGCGGAGAAAAAAAAGCCACTCGGCTTCGCCCTGCGTGCGTGATGACGTCGGCGCGTGTGCGGGAAATTCAAATTCAAACTCATTCATTCAATTTGTATTGGATTCAATACAAACTCCTGTATCCAATCCAATACAAAATAATTCAAATAAATACAAAGTGTGTAATTGGTAAATTCAAACTCTCATTTTGTATTGGATTGAATACAAACTCCTGTATCCAATCCAATACAAAATAATACAAAATAAATACAAAGTATATAACTGGTAAATTCAAATTCATATTTTGTATTGGATTGGATACAAACTCGTGTATCCAATCCAATACAAAATAATATAAAATTAATACAAAGTACATAACTGGTAAATTCAAACGCTCATTTTGTATTGGATTGAATACAAACTTCCGTATCCAATCCAATACAAAAAAATAAAAAAAAAATAAAAGTAAATAACTTGGAAATTCAAATTTATATTTTGCACTGGATTGGATACAAACTCCCGTATCCAATCAAATACAAAATAATTCAAAACAAACTCCAATAAATACACAATCAAAGTTTTAAAAATTGACACACTAGGGAGGTGTTTTAGAATAATACACAGACTGTTCCCCCAATGTTTAAACATCCGTGTTTGAACCTTCTATTGATTTTATTGAGCCAGCCTACACCAGAATTATTTTCTGATGGGCTGTAAAAAACACATGCAGTGTTTGGAAAAGTTAAAATGCCCCAAAACACCTCTCATTCCAAATGCCTAAAAGTTGAGGAATACCTTTTGGGGCTCCAAACATACCCATTGATGTGAATTGGCATTTTAAGAGGTTTTGGGACATTTTGGGGCATTTGGATGATATTTTCCTTTGTTCTAACTCTTCTCTGCCCTATATCTTGGTTTAAAGGTTTGGTTCTTATGAATGCTGAAAATTCATACAAAAGGTGAATGGGCATTTATAAAAATTTAAAATTAAAGTCTGTGTAGACTAAGGCTACATAGACACACATCAGAATGTGTGTATGCAGCCTTAGCTATATAAGCAAAGACTTCTGATTATTATCTATAAATTTTTTACTGCACTCATGTTTTTATTATTATTATTATTATTATTATTATTAATAATAATAATAAACAGGATTTATATAGCGCCAACATATTACACAGCGCTGTATATTAAATAGGGGTTGCAAATGACAGACTAATACAGACAGTAATACAGGAGGAGAGGACCCTGCCCCGAAGAGCTTACAATCTAGTAGGTGGGGGAATTTACACACAATAGGAGGGGGATATGTAGTGGTGGTTTTAAAAGACAGAAGAAGATGGGTAGTCAAGTTTGAAAAAATGGGTTTTGAGTGCTCTTTTAAATGAGCAGAAAGTAGGAGCAAGCCGAATAGGACGAGGAAGACCATTCCAGGGAGTTGGGGCAGCTCTAGAGAAGTCTTGTATCCGTGCGTGTGATGAGGTTATGAGTGAGGAAGCCATTAGTAGGTCACTGGAGGAGCAGAGAGAGAGGCTGGGGGGAGTATTTTTTTACCAAGTCAGAAATGTAAGTGGAACAATAACTGTGTAGGGATTTGAAGGCAAGCACAGGAGCTTAAATTTGATTCTAAGGTGAAATGGAAGCCAATGAAGAGAACTGCAAAGAGATGCAGCAGAAGAGGAGCGGAGGGAAGGATGGATGAGTCTGGCTGCAGCATTCATAATAGATTGTAGAGGAGAGAGTCGGGTTAGTGGAATACCAGAGAGGAGGAGGTTACAGTAGTCCAGATGAGATATAAGAGCATGTACAAGGAGTTTGGTGGTCTCAGTGGACAGGTAGGGGTGGACTTTGTTTTATGTACTTTGTATTGATGAACTAAATAGGCTTGCATTGTGGCGAGTGTAATGTTTGGTTGCTTTGTGGTAAAAATGAAAGAATCGAGAATCCACCAATCCAACTCAAATTGTAACAATCTAATCGCATAAGGCCACAGTAATATTATAAGTCTATGGTTCTGACTTTCATTTTCCATTAATACCACAGCTTTATGGTCATCTGCACTTTTGATGACTAAATTTACTGGTAAGTTTTAATGGTAGGTCAGCAGAGATGATCACTCCACAATCTGCTCTATCGTCTTAGTCAGGTTCTGCCTTTTTTTTCCTACTCAAATCTAAAATGTATTGTGATCAGTATTTGTGGTACAAACAAAATGTCTCAATATTTGTAATTTAAATGTTAAAAACACATTTCTAGCCAAAAGTTATGGATGAAACAATAATGCAAGCACCAGTTTTCATGTTTCTTGACTTTGAAAATGAAGAGCTTTAATTTAAAAACTGTAATTTTTTTTGGTCCCAGAAACATGCTGCAATATAAGAGATAAAGCATGTGTTCCCGGATGATTTGCCCACACTAACATGCATAAATCTAATTTACTGTAAGCATACATCTCTATAGGATGTGGGACTCCCTCATCATTAATATAATAGATGGATTAGTCAGCCTTTGCTCGAGTGACTTATTATTGGTCAGAGTTAGTTATGAGAAGTATATTACATTCCAGAGCTAAAGTGGCTGTAATGATATTTTTTTTCTTTTAGTATGAACACATATTTTAATATAAGCAGATGTTATAACCTTGGTTTATGGCTATCTTAAGACCATTAGGTTCATGAAATCAAAGATAAGAACTGCACCCAGGACCAACAGTGCAATGAAGGGAAAGCAGATTGCAATTGCGTAAATTCAAATGAAAATAATAAACAATAATTATAACCTTGGTTTTAAAGGAATAAACATTAAAAGCAAATTGGTCTGGTCTGACTTAATATCCATTAAATGTGCTCTTGAGTCACTAATTGTAACAGTCAGAAAGCACCTCATGTATAAAAGCTCCTGGGAATGTAGACTGCTGTTTTTGTAGCCATAGCAGGTGGTTTCTGAGTTTTCTTTCAGAGAAGATGATGAAACCATCAGCTGTGCTACCATGGTTAGAGCATACAGATCATAATCTCCAAACAAATATGAATTTCAAGCCAACAATGTTTCTTTTTTTTAATTTTAAATACAGTGGAAGAGGATTAAACTCCTGTTGGGGATTCACAGTTCACCATTCAAAAAGCAAAGGAAAATTTGCAAGACACACATAAATTAAAAAACTGACTGGGGTCCTAACCTTTTTTCACTCTACAAAGAAAAAGCATTTTTCTTTCTATTTTTATCACTCCAAGATCTAACCTCACTTCTTTGACCACACTTAATCTGATAAAATGTTGTGACTAGGACAAGAAGTTAGAGTAAATCTCTATCTAACAGTAATTAGACACACACTTTAAATGCTACTGGATTCACTGTTCCGTTGATCTTTGTTTTTCAGTGAATATATGACTCTCTAGGGTTATTTCATGTACAAAGTTGTATAATGTTTCTAATTATGTCTGTTTCCTGCTAGTAATTGAGTTTTTACTACAAACTACAAGTGTAGTGGCAGATTACCTGTCTTACGACCAAATTTAATCATTGTGTGTGAGACTGTACAAGGGCCATTTGATGGGAAGCCTCCTCGGAGGAAGGACGTGGTGCTCAGGGGCAAGACCTAGGCCTCAATGTTCTGAATATTATCTACATGCATAGAAAAAAATAAGCTATTACACAGCAAACTTCTCTTACTTTCCACTGATTTGCTTCTCTACCATGGTTTGAAAAGAAATACAACAGTTCTTCATGCATTTAAAAAACAGTCACCATGTTCATGTATCTAAAAGGAGGTTTTGACTGCTATTGGGGTTTCTCCCTTTTATTCTCACTTTCAAGAAGAACTCTGTAGCCATAATTTTCTAAGATCTACACATGACCACAGCTCTATAAATTGCCCCAAAGAACACAAGTACTGTACCACCCTAAACATCCCCAATGATGATGTGAGCATTCTTACTTCTCCCGCAGTAACATGTACTGAGGCTGGCGTAGGCAGTGTTTACTCAGGTTAATCAGACGGCGCATTTGCCTCTGAGACTTTGTCAGTAGTTGTTTGAAGCCCGCTCTCAGCTGCTCATAGTGCCGTGTCAGGTGGAGATCTGCATTCCAGAGCTTCGAAATTGTTGTGATGTTAAGGAAACGATCTGTAGGCAAATTCTTCATAAATGTCCGAAACTCCGCTGTAAAGAAAATAGTGATTTATCAGAACAGGAGATTTCAACAATTTCATTCATTTTCAGGTTCTGAGAGGTGTTTTTTGTGTAATAAACAGGATGATATCACTTATGTTTTGGCCTACGTGCTGTCATTTGTACGTATCACTGTTAAAGGACGCCTATCTGTTTTTAAAATACTAGTTCCCTGGCTGTCTCTGACTTTAAAAGCTAACAATTTCATCTCTCACACCTGGAATGTCTTATAGACCAGAGCAAATTTTACACCCCTGCCATTGGCTTATTTATTCAGCCATAATTTTGTAGTTATATAAAATAGCAAATTAATTAATGATATTGTTTTTTATGACAAATGTTTTAATTTGGTAATTTTGTTTTTTGTGTTAAAGACCCACAACTAGAACAGGTGTCGCAAAAAGCTCAGAGACCCAAATCTTTGTTCTGGTTTGCACATTTTAATGCGAGCAGCAGCAGGTGATGCTAAACCGCGCATTGCTGCTATCATTTATTTTCCATGGGCTGCTACATCCAACCCATGGAAGCGATTCAGGGTCATGAAGAACAGTAAATGCAACCCAAAACTCATCGCCAGTCTAAACATAGCCTAAAGGGATCTGATTTTCAGGTGGATAAAAAAGTGGTGTTACAAAAGTAACAATCTATTTTTGATACATTCCTATGTTTCTGCTTGTACCTGTACAATGTTTGTTTGTCAGAGGTCCATGAATTGACAAACGATTGTACAAGTGCTCTATTACACAGCACATCACATTGTTTTACAAATAGGAATTGCCAGCAAGTGCTTTAAATATAGGTGTCAATTACTCTAATATTCATATTGTTGAAACTTATAACATATAAGTCTCACCTGATACACATACTGTAATGAAAACAGAAAGTGGTTAATACTTTCTAAATGTACAATAAAGATGTGTGTGGCACTCATCTTTTTACTTGTTGCTGATCACAATAGAAGAAAATCAAAGGCAAAGCAGTTCAGACAGTTCAGAGAGTGATCAGCAATTGTGCACTGTCCATCCAACCTATGACCACCTTCTGACCTGATTACAAACTGGCTGACTGTAGTATTGTGATCTAGTAGTAGTGATCTGTAGTCTCTACTGCAACCACTCATCAGCAAGAATGGAGAACTGATGCTGTAGAGTAAAAGCAAGGGAGAAGACAAATGATTTTGGGGGAATTTCCTTCCCCCAAGTGACCATAGTAGTGAGCCGAAATGAGGAAAACTTACTAGGTTTGGTTTATGAACAGTTAATGGCTAATTCTATTGAAACTTCTAGGAGGCTGATGTAGTTATTTAATTCTGACCATTACTTGGGCTGCAAGCTATTGTCGAACAAAAGGCATGGGAACACATGCACTGCCATGGGGCCAGGTAACAATACCAAAACTAAACACAGCTAAAAAAGAAAGAGCATTTCTTCCTACAAGGAACTGGCTGTTCTAAGGCTTGTTCACACTTTCAGTTACATTGAGGAGAGGATACTGTTCATTTGGTTCTCAATTCCATCCAGGACTTGAGAAATAATATTGAAGTGGTTTCCTAGCATTGCAGTTGGCTTGAATAGGAAGCTGTAATAAATCAATTTATTATACTTCTTATTTAGAAATGGTTTCACATATTTGGAAAACACATAAAAACTGTTCAGCATGGGTTTGAAAAACAATCCTTATTAAGAGGCTGACTGCCCATGAGGTTCTGCATGTATGGTCTCAGAACCACCCAAGTAATACAAGACAACTACACATGAGAAACATACGTTTGAAGGATGAAAGCTTAGTAGTTCCTTCTCATTTCAAAAAGTTAGGGCTTATTCCTACTGGCAGTTGAACAAGCTGTTCCCCAACATCTCCAACACATGCTGGAAATATAAAATCTTACTCTCTCTTGCTACCGCAAGCCCAGCTGTTTATAGAAAGAGGATTAGGTTATCGATTGCTTAAAACTATAGTCTCTAGTAATTCTGATTACCAGGTCAAAGGCAATACACTGCATTACAGGTTGTTCTACATGATCCTTGGTAGCAGTGAACCCAAAGCTCATCCCTGGTAGTGAGATGCTTGAGATATAAAAAAAGAAGAATGCTGACTCAGCTCGCTAGATTCCACTTACAAATGAACAGTGACCTTTTAAACTACAACAAATTAAATTTTACTTGTGATTTCAAATCACTGGCGTACTTTACTGTTCAGTTTTTATTTCAAGAAGTTGTCCCTTCATAGCAGCATGGATATTGCGCTAATTCAATATCCATGAGAACAAAGCCTACATATTCACCAGAGGCAACTCTGCAATAGGCTATAAACAAAATGCCCACCTCTATTACATGCATAATTAGGTACTTCAGCACCAGAAAACTGCAGGCACAGATAAGAGACATTATAATTATCTGAAGAAATCCAGGCAAAGAGTAAAAGAACAACTTAACTCCAAAAATCAAATCAGTGGAGACTATTGGCTTCAATCAGGACTATATTTTGCTGCTGCCAACCTCCATCTGAGACGTTGGTCTATATTGGTCGAATGCGCTCACTTAAATTAATCCTTGGATTTACACATTGGCATCGTGGGACACTTTGTGGCATGTGTTTCCTTTTTCTGAATACTATAGTGATAATGAGTTTTATGCATTGTCATGTAAATACATTTTTTCTAGTAGTCAATAATGAAAATTTCACATTTACTCAGTTTAAAAAAAAAGTGTTCTTAACAGAACTTTAAGGTAGTGGCAAAAAAAGGTGTTATATGTGAACTTGTGATAGGCATAGTGAGATACATTAACCTCCCTAGAGGTAACCCCGAGTGTGACTCAGAGTAGAAAAAAGTTGCTCGGGGTATGTAAACTTATGTGAAGGTTA
Source organism: Pyxicephalus adspersus (assembly GCF_032062135.1). Classification (NCBI taxonomy): domain Eukaryota; kingdom Metazoa; phylum Chordata; class Amphibia; order Anura; family Pyxicephalidae; genus Pyxicephalus; species Pyxicephalus adspersus. The sequence goes on along the minus strand of NC_092865.1, from coordinate 21,892,510 downwards.
GTAAATAGAGTGCTTAGCTGATCTGCCAGCATCCTGCGCCATCTATCACTGCGATCTCCGTCTTCTTTCTTCTTCCTCCGGCCGGCTTCTGCACATGATGAGTCACTGGGGAGTTCCCGGTGACGTCGGTTGTACGTTTGCCGGTGGGGTGGGGCGGGAAATTCAAAATCCATTTGTATTGCATTCAATACAAAATAAATGTATTGAATGCAATACATTGGATTTATATGTGTAAAAGCAGTACATTGTTTTCAAGAACATTTATTTTACAGTATATATAATAGTAGGAGTATAATGTGTATTTTTTTTTTTAAATTAAAAAAAATAAAAAATTTGTTTTTAAATATATAGATTTTTTATTTTATTTTAATTATTGTTTTTACATGATTTTGTGTTGCAAACTTTAATATACTCATACTATTATATTATACTGTAAAATACATTTTCATAAAAAACAATGTACCGCTTTTAGACATATAAAACCTGAAAGAAATGAACTGCTAGGGAGGTTAACTTAAATGGAACAGCCAACATGGCATATCACTGGACAACCTTTTTCTAAGTTTTGTATGCAAGAAGAACAGTTTAGATCCTCTAATTATTATTATTTTTTGCTGTGTTCCCACTTGGTAGAATCCCCCCCTATATTGTACTGGTGATAATTGTTGAACAAAAAAAAGTTGCCACCAGAACAAAAGGTAGGGAAACAAAACAACTGGTATAATAATTCTGAAAACAACTGTCTACAAACAGAATACTCCTCACATTCCTCTAACTTTATTTAGCATCTCTGGGACAGGAAGGGAAAGGAAACTTCCCCAGTGGTAGACACACAGCAACAAATATTCTGGCAGGGGTTTTTACCTTTTTGTACTCTTAACAAAGGTAGAAAAGTTTACAAAAAAAATAGATTTGGGCTATAAATAAACTTTAAAGGTTAGCTGTAATGGTGGTCAGATTGATGGTTCTGATTATTGTTAATTTTGACTAGGATTGAAGCTAATGCAATCTTGGATTGGAACTTGGAATTTGAGCAACCCATGTTTTCATCCAACATTTATCTGCCATTGACATGAATAGTAGGGCACTAAACAATAACGGGAGTGGCCAGAATACATTACTACATCTCTAATTGATCACTGGATTCTGAAATTCCAGGTCAAAACTCCTATTTTTTTGGTAAAACTTATATGAGTCTTTGACAGGTAAAGCAGGAATCTGGTTCTAGATGATGAAAGCTGTATTGTAGCTGGATTTGCCGAGCCGCACTATATCTATCATTGACAGTCATAGTCTGGCCCATTAAAAGTCTGGCCCATTAAAAAAATTAAAATACTGGCTCAGAATTTCTGATTCGGGTTAGATTTCTTAGTTGAATTGAGGCCATATTTGATCCAAGGCAAAATGCTAATATTCTAAGCATTTCTAGTAAAGTGTAATTGAATAAAGTAAATTTTTATATATTTTTTTAATACATTTTTGAGTTGTTTGCTAGAGCATTTGAAAGTTTGTTTGCAAGATTTTATGAAATTTAGCATGTAGATCACTGTTATTCAACTAGAGTTCCTCCAGGGGATTAGGGGGTTCCTTGAACGATGACTTTGTAGCTTTCGGGTCAATTCACCAGAAACCAATGACCTTTTGGCTATCTGTAAGGATGACATTTTTCCCACTGACCACCACACTAATGTATTGTAATCTGTAGATATCATAATCATATCAGGGGTTCCCTGAAGACCTGAAAGCTATTTTAAGGGTTCCCTCATGGTAAAAAGGTCACTGCTGTAGTTGGTCCAATATGACTGTTTATACTATGAATGCAACACAGGAATTTTGGATATTGTAGTTGTTGGATATTGTAAATTTTAGAATGATTATTTATACATTTTTACAATAGAAAAGAAAGGATATTTATATACTAATTAATGTGTTATATAACGAGCTCTGAGTCCATTTCCTTACACCACAGAAGTCATATTAAAGCTTAAGATACTTTTTCTAGTAAAGAGGATAATCCCGAGGGATGTCATGGTAAATTGTCCTCCCGCAAGTATTTAAATAAGCTTTCCCCAGGATAGAGGCCGGTCACCTTCACCATCACATCGGGCAAGCGGAAAGCTATGCCAAGCAATAGTTTTAGTTACTTAGAACATTTACTTCCCAGTGTCCCGTACAGCACGACCCATCTATTAGTCCGAAGCCTTTCTCCAACCGGAGATGTCAGCTGTCTCCTCAGCATCCCTACAATTTAAGTCACATCGGCATGCTGCTGTTGCCATGGTGACAACTTCCACATTATTAACGGGACAGATGCTACACGCAGAACCTGTCAGATGCTCTGGGCCCTTTTGCTGAGCAACAAGGAGCACTGCAGGAGATAGGTTATCCCTAGAGAATTCCAACCATAACACAAATCCTGTGTAGAAGGAAACAGTGTAAACTAAGATATATATTTAAACTAAATTATGTATGTCACAGACAGAACCAATAAAGTTCCTGAGATGACAAAAATAATTCATGTTTGTGTAGGAGAAAAACTGTCTGGCTTGAGCAAACAATACTAGCTACAAAAATATGTAGGTTTCCTATATATTCTCCTATTTTATTTTTATTGAAAGGTATTTTATTAACCTTTTGTTTTAAATCTACATTTTTCTGTTGAAATGTATTTTATGTTCAAGTTGTCTTTTACAGAAGAAGCACAAATAACATTAAATCAGTGATACTCAATAGGTGATCCAGGATAATTCTGTCTTCAATGCCATTGAAAAGAACACAGCTCGTTACATCAATGGGATGAGAAAGATTCTGGGAACTTTGAAGGCAGAACATAGGTCACTTTTTTTAAAGGGCATGGTGATTATTAAAACAGGTGATGTCTTTAAAACAAATTCAAGTTGCTTTCTACTCTTTGCTAACTCTTTGTTAAAAAGCAGACCTTCCAGAAGAACCACTATTTCTTTTTCTATTATCGGACCCAACCCAAAAAATAAATGTTAATTTAAACCTAAAAAAGACATAAAACCTTTGGAGTAAATATGATAAAGTATTTACTTAACACCTAGGTGAGGGTAGCGGCCCGTATAGGATTCTTGCTAATCGGAAGATCTCAGATCCTAAAAAAAGGCATTTCTGCAGTGATGCTCAGCTTTACTTTTCATACAGTCTGTTTTCTCTGTGAACTCAAAAATAAGACCTTAACATACAAGCAGTTAATTACTATTTTCCTCTAAATGTGGAGCCTCCTGATATGCCAGTTTTAACTTTTGGGATGCAAAGTAGAGGACTGAACCACTGGACAGTAACCATTTATGATACGTGGTTGGTTCAATTGGGTTGGCCAAGTGCCAGCTGGAAATTGAGAATACAATAAAGGTAAATCCTGAAACCATGGAAATTTTGTTGTTAATTAACCTTCAAGTATTTTCAACAAAAGGGTTACCCCAAGCTCTCAGGGCCACTTGCATTTATGAAAGAGATATAATGCTTAGCTTCCAAATGACCAAATGTGTTGGTCAGGGACAGTAAGGCTGGGGATAAAAAAGATAGATAATGCTGAATGAACCCCAGAAAGGAGAACCCCGGAGGGTTTAAGATAGACATGTAGCACAATACAGTTCATCTAATTATCGGATCTTGGACTATGGCTATCTTCGTTTTCCTCAATGCCCTATGAGTTGGCCTGGAACAACCCAAGAGAGTGCATGCATCTAAAGTAAATTATATGTTTTGTTAGGATAGGAATCCAGTCCTAATTTTTATTTTTCCTTTTGACAGAAACTCACAGCACCAAAAACAACCTACTGACTTGTCTACATTGGGACAGCCAACACCTCTGTTCTTCTCTGAATCATACTATTCATGTCTCCCTTTATTAAATTAGGCCAGATTAGGTGAACTCCAAAAGAGATGAAAGTCACATACAAGAAAAGGTACTTTAAGTTTGCACTTAAAAAGTAAAATTTTTCATAATGTCTGTTCTGAGTATCTGTATTAAAATGTAAAACATTAATAGAATTTGCAGAAATGATTCATTAGCTTAAAATAACTTCTTGCATTACTTAAAACAGTAGAATCTTAAAACTGAATTTCTACGTTTCTTTAAAGGAAAGTTTTCTGATTGCAGTAGCATAGTCATAGTTGGCATGTTCGGTAAAAGCATCATGTTCAGCCTGGCTGTCAATGTTCTCTTGCGGGAGGATCTGCCGGGGGGGGAAAATGCAAGATGAACGGGTGTCACACATTCACAGCCAGCAGATGCTGCAGGCAACATTCACCACGCTTCGATGTAACGCAAACAGAACTCTTTGCTAAGCCCTTCTGTGCACTGAGCCGCCTGACTTAAAATATTCTACCAGCCTGGCATCTGGCCAGGACTCCTCTGTATGGGGCCTTAGGGTGCCCAGAGATGTGCTGATCTCCAGCTGAGAACACTGGTAGAAGTTGCGTGCCATTCTGGAACCTTCAGATTCCATGCAGATTTCTTCTCAACATTGTGAGCCAAACACAATACATAATAAAATCCATCACACTCAAGTCAACACAATACGAATTAAAATCCATCACACTTAAGCCATGGTCATATACACCTGTCATGTGTTAAAGATCAGCTCCAAGCAAGCATTTAAATAAAGAGTTGAAAAAGTGCACTGGTGGTCTAGGAGTTAAAATTAGGGTAAGCTTTGCGTTAGGGTCCAAATTCACAAAGCCCTTACAAATAAAGTGTTGTGATTCCTGTACGCAGTTTAATTTGTCGTTTACAACATATGTTGAACATCTTACAATTTTAACAATTTTGACATTTTGTTCAGATGTACCTAAATGTAGTTTTCTACCTTATTTTAACGATAAAAGTTGTATTGCACAAATCCTATAAAATAACCACGTTATTTTATATTTTGTTTGTCAAGCCTATTCACAAAAACTATCACAAAGATTTTTGCCAGTGTTCCAGCTTGAGTTAACGCAAGTCTCTTTGAAGTACCTACTAAGCAGTTCAGGATTTTGTAGGGCAATATAGAAAAAAAAAACCTCGATTAAATGGGATTTTTGTATTCACAATGAAATTATTTTGTCCAGTAGTTTATTGGATTGCGTGGGTCTTTAGTCTTCAACATTCATGCATAACTGCCCACTCTGGGAGGTTGGAAATTATGCAAAAGAAAAAGGCACCACCCTATTTACTGGTAATACTCATAAACAATCAAGATAGGCTCAATGCCTGAAGGCATGAAATCACAAAAAAAAAAAAAAAACATGAAAGCCAAACTTGCCACAACCTAACTGGCAATAGACCAACAACATATGTAGGGACAGCCATTGCATCCATTTCCTTCATTGAACTACTGGAAAAAAATCTTATGATGTGTACAAAAATCTTACTCTCTCCTAATGTTTATTGATGTTCACTGGACTCCTAAACCTGTGAGGTGTCCAAAAGCAGTCTCAATAAATAGGAATGGGCAAAACACAAACAGGCAAACATTGCCATGGCGTTGCTTAATAATAATAATCTCAATAATAATACCAATATAATATTTATTTTGTTAACTGAACATTCTTATTAAAGAACCATCATCAATTAACATAACATGCTCATGTAAAATAGCTCATTGGTCTTTGTGGTGTGATGAGATTGTGACATTAAAAAAAACCCTGAGTATGCTATACCAAGGCCTCTTATATCCTCAGCTGTTCTAGGTAAATTGAGTACTATGCACACAGGTAAATATATTATCGTTGACAATACTGATATTCTGTTACAAACAAAATCATGCTGCAAATTGTTATGGGAGAGTTTAAATCAAGGTATACGTCTCCAATTTTATGCTCCAGTGGTCCCCTGTCCTGCATCAACCATGCCGACTGGCACATTCACAGTGCCCATTCTATTTATGTTTTATTTATGATGCATTTTTGTATGTAACTAAGTGCAGCTTATTAATCAAGCGGTGAAATATTCAAGATGTGGGTAAAATACCCCTTGGAAGAGCATGAAAGAATGTCTTAAGCGTTTGCCTCTTGTTGTGCGTAATAGAATTCCCTTTGGTGAATGTATGAAGTTTATCCCGAGAAAGGAATGCAACAGTAATTGAAACACTGGCGGACTGAATCAGAGCGATATATACACTATTTGTTTTTAATCAATCTTCAAGTGGAATTATATTTGAAGATAAAGGTGTGTATTTATAAAAGAAATAAGTGTCAGCTGTTTGTAAATGATTTACTGGTGTCTAGAGAGGCACCTGCTTGTTTAAGAGTAAATTAAAGCTCGCTTATTGAAACAAATAAAACAAAATATTTTTTCTTTTGGCCATAACCAAACAGATTTCTTTCATTTGGAGGCAGTTCTTTTGATTTGTGGAAAACAGGATGCATATAAAATACGAACATCATATGGTGCAATTATAAAAATATCAGATGAATGAATCCTTGAAAATCTTTTCTCAGATTGATCAGTGTCAGTCAGCTTATTGATCTGCGTAGGTATTGATGTGGAGGTTACTAGGTAATACTCATCTTCTGGTTCAGCAGTTTGCCTTCACCACGTCCATATAGCTGCTTAAAAATTATATTTTTAAAGCATCAAGATGTCTATAAAAAACATTTATTGTTTTCCAAATGCAGTGCTGCATTATTCAAATAAGTAACAAAAAAAAGTCAGGAGGAAAGCCTGAAGTCATGTCAATGACCTCACCTCCAAGCAAGTTAAGCAGCTCAATGCAGACCTACCATGAAAGAATATGTTAGCTGTCATTGCTGAATTCATTCTGTAAAATGCTAGTTGCCTGAACATAAAACTGATCTTTTGGTTTTAGTAGTTTTAGTGAAATGAGCATTCAAAATATTGTGTGACAAATAGCTGGACCTCAGCTGCATAACCATTCTGGGTCAGTGATTCGGAAAGTATGAAAGACAGAAGATTAGAACACCAACTAGGCAATCAGGGGTTTTAGAACCAGTTCAAAAATGGCATTGTCAATAATTTTAAAGTGATAGGTCCACAAGAACTCCTTGGACATGGCAGGCTGCGTCCAGTTACCTATATCCGTGTTTCTATACCTTTTTACAATGGGTAACCCTTAAAATACCTTTCCGTTCTTCAGGGAACCCCTTCTATAATTACTATATTTACAGTTCACAGTACAATCGTATGGTCAGCAGGATAAATACCTTTTACGTGCTGGCTAGTGGGAAGAGTGTCACCCTTACAGAGAGACACTGTATGTGTTTGTATCTGCTCATTGCTCAATGAACCCCTAGCAATCTTTGGAGGAACCCCAAAATTCCACAGAACTCTAGTTGAGAAACACTTACCTATATTTTAAACAAAGGACTTTAATTACAGGCTGCAATGTGCAATACGATTATGGTGTGTATTGGTGACTCGATAGTCACCCCAAAAGTCCAAAGAAAGGTTGATTGTATACCATATAGCTTACTAGTAACCAGTCATTTATTAAAGTCAAAGAGGTGGGATCTTAATTTTACTTATCGATATAGATTATAAGTATATATAGTGCTAGTCCTCCGCAAGTTTTTTTCGCATTCTTAAAAAAAATGTATGATTTGAAAGTGTTTTAAAAACGTTATGTTATACAGTTGAGTGGTTCCCCAAAAAGTATTACCAGCCAAGTCCAACTCTTTATTAACAACTGCAACCCAATCACAAAGTAACCATTTTTAAGTGCAGCTCACTGCAGTTGGAACACATTCCCATTCAAGTCAGTGGAAGCTGTTAGCTGTTCAAGGGTGACCAGAAGCTACATGTTACAACCAGGAACCATTCTGTGAACAACTGCACCTGCAATGCGAATGCGCACACATACACAAAGTACTGACCATCCCCTTCATATGGTTCAATGGAAACTATTGAGCATGTGGTAAACCATTTAAATTTGCTTCAGTTCTGAAAGAGGTGTGATCTTTTAAATCTGCCCCAATCTGGCTCTACTGCGCAACTTACCAGCCTCCTCAAACTCTTTGTTCTGACCAGCTGCCTGTTCCTGTGTCTGTGTCAGGCTCTTCTCCAGTATATGGATGTCCTCCGCAGGGCAGTTGCATTGTGGGTAGGCAGGATCACAATGGCACCAGCATTCGCCTCCTTGGCACTCCATCCTTCCCTGGGAGTTGCAGGAAATGTAGGACAATGCAGCCCTCACAAATTTCACTCGTAAGTAGTCAGGAAGGAGAGCCTGTAGCCCTGGGGATGAGAAGAGAGACATATTCCCAATTAGAAGCAGAAGGCAATGAATTTTTCTGAATCCTTATATGTATACATATCAACGCAGAGACATTCATCTCTATAGAGCCGAAGGGGCATTCATCTCAATATATACCCTGCTGATCTCAAGCTAGCAATTCTAGGAATAGCATAAGTGCATGTTCCACAACCAGAGCTAATTAGCAGGCTCTGTAACTATTATTTATGGGCCTCACCTATTAAAACCAGGTGCACATTTGTACCTGATTTTGTCTGCCTGGGAGAGCTATGGAGGAAAACTTGATAGCTTGTCTCCTATTGGCTGACACCCAGAAATTCTAGTTAATTACAGCAGCTTGAACATCAATGTCTGATCTAACAAAGGATCCCTGGGAATACAACCTTGGCTCTATTTTAAGTATAAATAATAAATGCAGGGAAAAAAGTATTTTATTGGTAAACATCTTTGCATACAATAAATTGGATGTGATTGTGCATTCATATCAGGTTCACACTTGCCTGCAAGCGCCTCGCTGACAGAGGAGCTAAATTGTACTGTGCCTATTTCCGAGTGCCCAGTGTCGGAGAGAGCTAGCATAAAATAAACCCAGTGACTTAGAAAAAAAAACAAAAAAGAGAAAGTTTTGAGACTGTTGTGCTTTGACTGATTTAGAGTGGCTGTATTGTATTTGGCACTGCAAACACGAGTAGCGATGCAAGGAGTACGGGTTCACTAACAGTTTCATTAATTTTTCAGGAAATCTTGTATCCTGACAACACAGTTTGTTCTCTTTTTATTTCACAAGAGAGGTCTATGCTTGGGATCTCAAACAGTCTTTTGTTGTTTACAAGTTACCTAAAAGCTTCTAGCAGATTACTTCCAGACAATGGGATAATGTGAAGAAACAGGAAGGGGGGTCATCCGCTGCCCCAGTCAGGATGGAACTCTGTGCTGTAAAGCCCTTCACACATAAAGTTAAAATAAAAGCTTTTCTTTGCCCATGTAAAGCAGGTGCAGGTTTGTTTTAATGTCCCTCTTCCTGGCAGTATATACTCATTTTTACATCTCTACCCTGCTACTCTGTTCCTTTATCCTTCATGTATATGAGAAGATATAAAGTGAACCAGCTGCCAATGGGCATTTATAAAAAATCTAAATCTTTATATTTAAACTGCTTGTTAAATATTATTACCGCCAAACCTTCTAGCGAAAACTTGTTTTTCTATTATCTACTTGTATTCTGCCCCTGCTATAGTAGACCTAACAGGATGTAAGGGTTAGTATATCTAAAATCTGACCTGGAGACATTCAATAACCTGTCAAAAAAAAAAAGCTTTGGAGGCTATACACAGTGGCCTGAGTTATTTAAATGGGATCGGTCGTGGTGTGCATAGCAAAGCACAGTATAGAAGCAAGCCTGTATTATTTTGTTGTAGCAGAAACCATGGGTGTAGGAATTTGCAGAATCAGCGTTGTAGAATTGTTGGTTCATGATCCTCCACTGTACTGTTGTTGAAACCTTACTACAGTGTTTTGCAGTTCACCATTGAGAAAAAACATAATGTACACAGTCAATTTACTACTGATTCAAATCCTCAAGTATTCTTTTAAGCTGAACTCTAGGTAGAATATAATGTTACCCTTTGCAGTGCCCCCCCCGAATTACAGGGGCCATAATAGGAGGATTTCATAAAAAGCAGCATTACTTAACTTAGCCCTTGCTCCTACAGGCTTACTGCCAGCTGAATGATCAGGTCCTTGAAGCTGCTTCTCTCCACTGGTAGTCAGTACATACAGGACATAACCAGCAGTCCTGCATTGTTATTTAAGGTGCAAATGGGTCATTGAAGAGAAGAGGGGAGCACCAGCTGCCAGGGTGCTCCTGCTTGACTTACAAAAAAAAATAAAGCTTCCAGCAGAAAGGGAGCCCGAATGGGCCCCCCTAGGTCCGCATGCAAGTCCTAGCTCTCATTTGTTTTCATTCCGAAGCTGTCTTTTCAACATTAGTGCAATGACACATGCAGCTATGGAGTTGGATAATGCCCAATTCAAGCAGTTGATTTGAGAGATGGAGAGTGTTAACTACACTATTTGTTCTAGAGTTTCCTGTTTCTGCAAGCGCCTCGCTGACAGAGGAGCTAAATTGTACTGTGCCTATTTCCAAGTGCCAAGTGTCGGAGAGAGCTAGAGTTTCCTGTTTCTGTGTAGCATGAATCAATTACTTTAACAGTTAAATCATTTCTAAATAACTACCATTAACTGCCATTCAGTAAAAGAAGACTTCTGGAGGACATACAGATCAAACACCTTCAACTTCACCTATCTTCTATTTGTGACCACAAACTGGTCAATGCTTATCTTGTAGCTCGGCTCACCTTCGGCTTTCAACCTTTTCCAAGAAAAAATAGATTTTCTAGGGATTCTATCGCCTAATGTCCAAAAAATGATTCAGCCTTATTTGAATCAATTGAAAGAATAAACACTCTTCTAGCTCTTCTTTTTAAGCTTCAGATTTTATCTAAAGCATTGCAGAAAAAAACAACACAGCTTAAACATTTTGAATCTTTGTCTGTAAAAGACACATCAGTGCTTTGGAAAATCTTCTCTAAGCCCTTTTTTGCAACTCTGCCAAGTTCTAGACTGTTGTATTTCTTGACTGCTGGAGTCCTTCTCATTGATTGTTGACTCCAGGAGGCAGAAACTGTCCACAATTTCAATGTCTTCATTGTCAACTTTCAAATGAATGGTATGCCTGTTTCCCTTTTTTATGTCTTACTTCAGCTGTTATACCTTAATTTTTACTTGTACGCATTGATGAGATAATGTTAGAAACAGTCCAGCGTTCTCAATATATGTTATACACTAGTGCATGGTCATATAGAGCTTAGAGACAATATAGAAACCTATATAGGTCACTAAGATACCTTCTGCTGATCTCCAAGAAATCTCTCACACCCAAGGAGGGCCAGTGATATGGTGCTCACTCACCACTCCATTCCTAGAGAAAATGATTGTGAAATGAGAAAATCAGGGAGTGGCCCTATAGAGGGCAAACAGAAAGCTCCCTGGAGTGACTGTGATCACATTGATGAGGTGTTGTTAGCAGCAGAGTTGTCTGACATCAGTCTTACTTAAATTTGTAAAGTAAAATATGTGGCTATCACCTAGCGGAAAGGGTAATGCTTATTTTTGCCAATAATAAAGCAGCTTTATTTACATTCAATATTCAACTAAATTACAGAGAGCTCAAAGTACCTAAAACTGACAGAGTGCAGAAGGGAAGAGGTTTCCATGGAATGGTCAAATGGAGAACAGAAAGCCTTCAGAAGCTATAAAGTAAGTAAAACTGCTTTTTAATGGTAACAAGATTTTAAATGCTTTAAGCTTTTTAATGAGAGAACAAGTATATACTTCTTGCAGTACAAAAGGGCGTTTGCAAGGGTTCATTATTTAATAAAACTTGTACTGAAAAGACTGCAGTAAAGGTTTTGCCTATATCAAAATGCTAGTAGTCCAGCTGTCATGATAACAGTATTTTCTACGAAGTTCTAAATAAAATACTTCTAATAAGAAGTTGCCCCCAGAACCAGAAGTGGGGAGACATCTTCCAAACGGGATACCTTTACTAATTACAACTGTCTAATAAGGACATATTGTACATTTTGCAGAGATTTCCTCCAATTACCTGTTGCATCTCAAGGACACCAAAACAAAAATGAGGTTCTAAAGTTTCCTAATGTTAGAAGTTCTGATGTGCATACTTGTTCTAGGTTAGTAAAATTGTAAAAGCTACTGGATCGGTATGACAGCCAGGCAACAAGCAGTTTTAGAAAGGTCAGCTGTAGCAGCCCACTGCCTTTCAGTGCAGGTTTCCTTTATAATCAATTTGTTTTTCCTGACTTCTTGTAGGGACAGTGGTGTACACATGCAATGATTTGTATTAACAGAAGTGGGATCATAGGATTGCTGCCGTGGTTAGGTTAGGTTTGTGTTTAGGTAATAGATAAATGGAAAAACATGTCTGGTGTTCTGCTGTTTTTGTTCTGTACATTTTGGATATTGCAAGAAGGCGAAGAATTGCTGCTGATTTACTTTAGTTTTCTGTGCCCTAACTGGGGACAATTCATCTCTCTCTATTCCAATGCCAATAAAGATATTGTTGTTAGCTAAACGTTCTTTTTTGTCAACTCTGGAGCATGCTGTTCTTGCGTTCCTTTGTTCCTAAGGTCTAGCGGCACCTACATTTTTTATATACACTTAAATAAAAAATCTTTAGGTTGGTTATATAATGCAAGATCTTTTCTTTTTGTCTCTTTTCCAGTGACCCTTCTCAATAATGCAAAGAGTTGTATGGATGTAATGACAGCAGTCATATAAAACCCTGCACTTACAGGATGTCCTTAGTTATCTAGGTGAAATGTAGCCGTAATTTAGCAGTATCATTTAACCTGGAAGAATGAGGATAAGTGGTTATAGTGTAACTCCACATAGGGTTTTAGGAAACTTTACAGAAGATTCCTACCTTTCTGAAGATGTTGTAGTTTTTGTTTTACTATATACTGTATTTTGCAAAATCACTTTGAATAGGCATGTCTAATTTATTATACATAGCTGAAGCACTTTCCATGCTCTCCAAAGCTGAAATGTTCTTTAACATCCTTTAGGAAGTAATTACCTTTTAGGGAGCTTCCAGGGCTGATTTTAGGGAAGGGGAAGCCGGGCAGTTGAACATAGCCCCAATCAACGAAATAGTAGGGGTGCAAGCAGCCACCCACTTGTCTGAGAGTTTTATGACAAAGCTAGAAGTCATTTCCTATTCACTCTATCAAGAGCAAATTTGAAGTGCAGGCAATATTCCAAGTATTGCCAATTTCCAAGTTTGCCACCAACTAAAACCTGGCTTTGTACCATTGTTCTCACTCTGAATGTCTAGTAGGGCTTCCATTATTGAGAACACATGTATTCAGCTATATATGTTTCAGCTATATTTAATTGGTATATTTTTATATTGCATGGTCCAGAGGTCCCTGTATTGAGGGTAAAACTATTTCCAGCACAGTGGCTGGGATAGTTTGCAGATAGCATGCCAAATCTGTTGTAAACTACTTTGTGTTTGACCTGGTGATAGAGATCATAATAATAATAATTAAATAACTTTCTATTTCAGGGAACTGAGATATGTGGTGCTTTCAAGCTAGACAAAAAAAAATCTGGAGTTCATAGTAACCGAGGAGATACTAGTTTATTTATTTCCATAAAAGGAAAGGGTAACCCAATTGGCTGTTATGGGCACCAGTCTTATGTATATATTCTCTTCTTCAGTTTTATTGCATTATTTATGTTTATTTGTGTTAGGCTTATATACAAATTCTGGTTAACATAACCAGGAAAAAACATTTACTTCTTGAAGGAGATAAAACTAAAGGAAGGTATGGCTGTACCGGGTATTAGCTATTGCCCACTAAATGCCAGGACAAGGAGTGTTGGATCCATTTCACACCTGCAGGAAAACTGCACAGTTAGACATTCCCAGGTGTTAGTTAAACTAATGCTATGCACTCAGGATATGCAAACTACATTGCAGGTCAACATGTTTGCATGCATTGCCTTTGCGGTGGCCATGTGGTCCTTTCTCCTGAAGAGAAAAAGAAAATGCACTGCTAGAAGCAATCTTTTTAGGAGCCATGCTGCAACCACAACCACGTGTAAACACATGCATGAATAATTGCCAACTGCTCATATGCAGTTGGATAGGAATAGCCAGGAGCGTGGTTAAGCCTGCAATACAACATTGAGGTCAACTGCAATTTTGATCTGCCCTAACTGTTCTCAATGTTGAATGAGTGACTAGTTACAACAAGTGGACGTCTGTTCCCCAGTGTTGCTGAATACTCATTTGTCAGCATCTGGCTTTTATTAGGGAACAAGTGATATGGCTCCTTGTCAGCTTTCATAAATGTATACTGTTGCAGCATTTGTCTTGCTCTAGCATTCACAGAATCTCATTAAAAGACAGTATGCTGCATTATAGAGTTCCGACTTGAATTTACAACCTCGCTGCTGTATTTTCTGTACTGACATGAATAGGAATCAATATGTATGATGGTGGCACCTGGCAGCAGCCCCAACATTAAATTCTTCATTAATTCATCTCGGGGTGGATTGTGCAGTGTTAGGCCAAAAGCTGAATTATATAGGGATGACTAGGCGAGAAGGATAGAAGAACAACTCCAGCCAGTTGCATGTGTTGAAGCCAAAAGCACTGTCAGTGTTAAAGCAGAAAGTTAACCTCAAATTAAAAAAAAGTGGGCAGTTTTTTCACTGCAGGAGAGAGAGACACACACTGGGATTGATTTACTAAAGGGGTTTAGACAGTTAACTTAGCAAACTGAATTATCACTCTGTCCAGGATAATTCACTTAGCTTAGTGAATGTGGTAAAAAAAAATCTCTTTTTGATTGAATACCCAATCAAAGGCATTTACCTTGCAAATGATTGAATGGATGAAGTCAGCAGAGTTTCACCTCATTCACTCAGCTGAGTGAATTATAAATTTAACATTTATTATAATTTTAAAGACCCCAATATAACTGGAGTGCTATTTGGAGATGATGGTGCTCTTTTTTTTAAGCACCATCCTTTGTTGTGATTAATATAGAGTTTTTCTATGATGTGTTTTTACAATGTCGAGGTCCACTTTATACATCAAAGCCCTATGACCATGGCCTGTTATTTATGGGATCTACAGTTATTGTCCATGGATTTTAAACTCCACTGAAAGTTTGTTGGTGGATTTACTTTCAATAGTCCCCTAACAATCAATTCTTTATTTTCTGTGATTTTATTTAGCTAAGTGTTGGTGTGGCTAGGAGAATTCTAAACCCTGATCTTTTCCCTCCACTGCATGTGAATCATGGTTTGATTTTCTTTATGCCAAGCTAACCATAATATACTGGAAACCCATATAATCCTTAGAGGAATCCAGCATAGCCTGGATGTCAACACTAATAGAAGCTAAAAACTTTGTGTTTTGGCTGCAACCAAGTACAGAACTGGGACATCTTGATAAAACACTTCTTGCTTGCTGCCCAAGAGTTTAATCTTGCCAAAAATTGGTTAAAGTTAGTGTCCACCCATAAAGTGTAGCTCCCCATTTTGGGTAACATTACCTTTAGGGTCCATTCAAGTTTTTATGTGTTGCTGCAACATATACATAAATTAGTTTTGTGTGCCATGGTGCAATGCATAAAAAAGGTCACGTTCATAAATAATAGGCTACCCTCATTGAAATTATTGTGTGTGTTAAAGCACTATAATGGCTAGGAAAAAATGTTAATGGACCGTTAAAGGTGAACTCCAGGCAGAAATAATTAAGAAAATAAATTACTGTAGTTATATATTTATTAAAGATACAAATATGACAAATAAGTAACTAAACTTGACCTGATATTGGCTTTCTTGTAAACTCAGCACAACAATGCAATGACTATAGAGGAGGACTGAATCCACACATCCAAAAAGAGTATTGCAGTTTTCATCAACCTTTTTACTCCTTAGGATACCTTGAAAATTTTAAGGTCTTGGGGAACATATGTTAAAACCAAAGAACGCTGATTAACAAATACACCTTATATTGGAGGTCAATTGGTGGAAAAGAATGACCAACTTACAGATGGCAAAAATGTTTTAATGTCATGCTACTGACTTTGCCAAGTTACACTGGCCACAAAACTATGGGGTCATCATCATATAGGAGGTCAATCACCCAAAGGTCAAGGAACCCCAAGCAAGCTCTGGGGGAACCCTAGGGTTCTACAGAATGCTGGTTGAGAATCACTGCAGTGGGACAACAAGTCATTGGTCTGCTTTTGCCCATTTAATATCCATTAACATGATGTAGTCGGTGAAGTAATTAAGGTGTGTTATATGACTGCACAAGAGAAAAGTCAGCTCCCCAAGCTATTCAGCATAGCCATGGAAACCTCAGGACTGAATGGACAGAAATACATTTTTTTTGGCAGGAAACACAGCTTCTATGTACTCTAAATGTGGATTTATTTAGGTATTTGTCTGGAATTCAGGTTTAAGATGGCACATGGAGAACCAGTGAGCCTTGAACAGACAAAAGAAAATATTATCCTTACCTAGAAGCTGCACTTTACTCTCAGGACCCATCACCAATACAGAGCTTACAGAATCCAGGTTGTCGTAGTTACTGCAGCCAAGTGGTCCAGTCCTCGTTTCGGTTACCTGTACATAAACGGATTCAGCGTTAAGGAATGAAAATCATGAAATTCAATTATTTTGTGCTGTTACGGACATCAGTTACTCGCCTCCAATTCCAATCCCTAACTACTTCACTTGTCTTATGCCAGTCGCTGACATTGCCTTGACCTGAACACAAATTATGTATGCTTTTCCCAATAGATAAATCAGAGCTGTGCAAAGTAAATGACTAATTTCCTATTCATTTCCACACTGTAGAGCAATGATGCTTTTTAATGGGCCAGCTAGATATTTTTTCCCCCATATTAACAAATGCAAGCTTTCCTTCTGTATTTGCACAAGCCATTCTGCAATGTTCTGATCATAATAATTACGAACGTCACAAATAACAGCACACAACAATATACACTGATACAAAAGGTGAAAGAAGTTCTGCTTTTAAGAGGTCATGGGGAGGAAGAACCATATGAATTTTGTGCTGCTATTCAAAGTGTTGACAAAACCTTCACAGAGCTGGCTGATGTTATAACCGTGTGACCTCTCTTCAAACACAATTCAGCATCATAAAACAAAAACTTTATTCTTCCTCTAACCTGAAGCTGATTTTTCAGCCTACAAAACATCCGCCAAAGTAGTTGCTGCTATGTATTTAGTATATGCAAAATGCTAGGGGTCAGATAACCTATGTACTACACATAACATATATTTGGAGCTTTGTGACCAGCATTGACTTATGGAATATTCTCTTCATCAGGTCTCTGGATGAACTTAATTTTGTGACCAACATTGGCTATTGGAATATCCTCTTCCCATTTTGCAATCAAGGGACCGGGAATGGGGGGGGCCTTGTTGGGACTCTGAATGTGGCATATATCTAAGCGAGAGAACCCTCTACTGTAGAAGAAACTTAATAACCCACTGTGGATGGAATGTCCGGCGTGGAGTCAAAACTGTGCATACAAAACTTCCTAATTGCATATATTAATGGAAATGGGAAGTCGGTATGCCATATTTATACCTCACTGCCAAGAAAGGCATCACCAGTAGGTGCCCTCTACCACTGACCTACCTAATCTACCCTTACCCTGTATGGATGCATACTTATGTCAGTTTGATGACAACCAGTTTCTATTGATGCACATCTTTACTGTCCTTGTCACACTTGCATACTAGTTGTTCCCTGACATCTATGGGGCTGGGTCCCAGAGAAGGTCCTAAAATAAAAATTATGGGTCTGTAATGGGCAGACATTGCCAAGACGGTTAAGACTTTAAGTGGTGGATGAAAACAAAAGTGGATGTACAGCTTTAGCATAGGCTTAGATTATGACTTTTGTAATATTGGGTTCATATTTGCAAAAATACCTGTTGATTCTATTTGAAAATCATTGCTAACCTGTGTTTTCTGCTTCCTGCTAAGATCACGTTTGAATCGTGGAATAACCCCCTCCCCTTACATGAGATAAAGTGTTCTGTAGCTCAAACACACTTCATGTCCTAGAATGACACCACTTTTGTAAAATATGCATTACTGTGTAGACCAGCGGTCGCCAACCAATTTTGGGGGATCGTGGCTCTGGCCGGTGCACTGTGGGGATGTGCAGGCCAAAGCCGCGGAACATGTCCCTGTACAAGTCCCAGATGCAGGGAAGTGGGTGGGATGTGTCCCTGGACAAAACCCGCCCACTCTTACGTTGCAGGCTTAGATCTCCGAAGGGAGAGTGGGCGGTGCTATGTCACGATAATGTCACTATGGGGGAGGTTTCTCCCCCTTTGACACCCAGCCCTCCGCGCATGCGCAATCAGGAGCCAGTGATTTTAGTGGTCCGTGGAACCAAAAAGGTTGGCGACCACTGGTGTAGATGATGCTGGTGGTTTTCAGTATTTCTGGCTGAACCCCAGAGGGCATCAGAGTATCTGCAATGCCAGCTTCCTGCCTATAAAAAGCTACTTGTCCCATGATTCCTTGTATTGTGTATAATGGATGTGGGCGTTCACATTTGTAGTCTCTACAGCACAATGGTGGCTACTAATGAAGACATTGTAAATGGGGCATGAATTGTAGCAAAATTCTTTATGGATATGGGGTTCTCTGGAAAGGATATATATACGATGTGTGCAGATAACTAAACACAAATTTTAAAAATATTCAAGAGGAAGGAATGAATAATTAAGTCATAAAACTGGTATGGTTTTTGTTTTTGACTCTAGTGACTTTTTAAGTATACAGCAGAGTATGGTTTAAACAGATTTCATTGGTCTTGGTTATTGCCAGAGAATTTCTGTGAGCAGAAATTTCTGTATCTCCTCTACAGAATGTGATCCTTATAATATTCATTTGGAGAGTCCACTAAAAGCTGATATCCTTGTCAATAATTTACCAGTGGATTCTCTAATGAAATTGTTAAAAGAAATCACCAAAAAATTGCACAAAATCCAAAAGCAGCATAAACTTTGATTAGGGAGGAATGATCCCATGCTGATAATTAGAAGACTGTACATGCTGGAAAATGATTACAACTATTGTGATAATGAAGAAAATTCAAAGTTTCTTCGCTATTTGAAAAATTACAATTCTATTTGTAATAAATACATGAAAGAAGAACTCTGAGTAAATGATTGAACACACAGTGATTGAACGTATGTGTAATTTGCCCTTCCTGCTATAATGATTGTAATTCAATTCCGATATTTTTGTCATTCACATACCCCTGGCACATTGGCAGGTGAATAACGCTGCTATTTGCAGTTTCCACCTCTCCACCTTCTGCTCATTAGACAATGACTCATCATCATCTCACCCAACCATCCGTCTTGTAAAAAAAGTTGTTATGGTGGACCAGATTCTAACAAAGTGATTTGTCTGGCTACAGGGTTAAAGAAACTTGCCCATCACAAAAAAACAAAATTTAGAAAATGTGTGTTAGATGTGTTTTGACCTGTTTGTATGTTTTGACCAGATGTGTTTTGACCTGTTTGTATGAAGTTCAGTGATATTGAGTATTGACAAACACTAATATTCTACCCACATTCGTTAAAATTACTGGATTAGGAAAGTCCACTATTTCACTAATGATATACCAAAAAGCATGATGATGTAATTTTTTGGCGAGCCAACATCATTTGTCCACTTTGTAAATTGTTTAATAATCTCTAAATAAGGACAGCAGATAGTAAGGAATTTACTACACAGTATATTAAGGCTTACTATCAGATCTTTTTATCAATGTTTTACACCAATTTGGATTTCCATATTTTTTCATTTGGACAATGTGAATTTGTTTTGAAAACATTGACAAACAGACCTTTAAAAATTTACTTGGCGAAGCCGATACTATTCATGTGAACTGAGGACATCTAGCAGCAGAATAAAAGTATTGCACGGGAATCCTTGGAACACAGGTGAGCATTGCAGCTAAAACTTGTATGAGTTTTTATCATTTGTCAGGCTTTTCATGTTATCTTATAATGTTTTGCTGGAGTTCTACCTTAAGCGAAAATCTTTTGTTAACAAGTTGCAAGCAGAACTGAGTGCACTGCCTGTCCTAGGTAATATTTCATAAATTCAATGACTTGTCATATAAAAACTATGTATATTTTAACCTAATAGGTGCCTGTAATTTTACATTCCACAATGCTGCTGCTGTTCCTACTAAAAGGTAAGCTGTGGCAATAAATTAAGAAATAGCTAAGCCAAACGTCTTACCGGCATAGTTAAATGCACAAAGAAACAAGTATATAGTTAGAACTGGCGCTCACCAGGAATCATAGCACTAACAACATGAATAATTTATGGATAATAATAAATACACAATGGAGAAATATAGTTACAGCCTAAGCCAGCATTAATAACTCTTAAGACAAAAGTTGGAGAGCACATAATCAAAGTACTGCTGCAGCTAGAAGCAGAAGTGATAATGGCTAAAGCGTAAGCTATTAGTCTCACATTAAGCTCGGAGCTATGGTAAACCTGGGCATAAAACAATGAAGTGCAATATGACTGAGACATAAGCAAAACTAAATTAATGAAGAACTACAGACAAGATAACCATCATCAGCAAACTTATAATATATCATCTTATTTGCATGCACTTTTATTTCCAATGAGAAATAACAGTTTGTACAACCATCGAAAAACACAAAGTTGACATAAATTTTTACTCCACCAATTTTATGGAAATTTATGTGTCAGGAATGTTGTCTAAGAACAGAACTCCAGGCAAAAATGAATGATCCTATTTATAAGCTTTATAAAAGTGCTGAATTAGAACACGTTCTACGCATGTTTGGTTCAACCTTCTTAAAATAATGAAAAACATTCTTTAAGAAGTGGCTCCTGAGCCAGCTGGGTGAAAAATTCATACAGATAGTTAGTTATCTATTGTTCCCCACCCAGTACTGCACCCTGCAAATTGCACTGCACCCTTCCTTCCCAATAGAAGTGAGCTTGAAAAGCTTACAGGTTAAATGATTGCCCTAGTAAAATAGGTGGGGGGGGGGGGTGTCCTGGACCAAGACCAAGAATGAATTAGACAAACTCCCCCCAATAGGAACACACAGCAATACATACTTGACAGAAGTTTTCTCTTTTCCCTGAGCTAAAGTGTTAGTTTAGAAAACCAATACAAGTACTAAATTCCTCATTTTATATAAAGTAAAAATGATGACAACAGAGGAAGAATGCATGTAATGATGCAATGTTTTGAGGAGCACATACTTGGTTTTGGTTTAAAAGCATGGCGGAAGCTTTTATAGTGAACAATACAAATGCGACATGTCAGCAATTCCTAATCAGTTAGTGAGCTCTAAGATGTTGAAAAATTTGATGCTGAACAAAGATGGAGACAAGGTTGATGAAGTGACCATCACAGCTACTAGATAAAGACATTCACGGTGGGCTGACATATTATGTTAGATAAGAACATAGACATCCTTTGCCATATGTAACATACGCTCTGATAGCAGATGGAGGATTCAGCGGGCATTTCATCCATTGCCTTACTGATATATGTACACAGGGCCACATGGACACAGCAAAATTAAAGACTGTAAAAAAACAGAAAGGGAGCTAATCTAATAAAATTGTAAAAACAAAAAGCACAATAAATATAAGGGCAAAATTTAATGAAAGAGCACTTGTAATTTTGCACCCAGTGCAATACCCGATTGGGACAGAAAGAGGTGCCAGAAAGGGGACAGGAACTTTCTTAGTTCTCCTGGTCGAAATAAGGTGAGACCATTCTTTGCCTGATCCACCAGAGCCATGTCCCCTCAATTACTAAGTTCTGGATACCCCAATGGGAAATCCAATGGATGGAAGAACATGATCAAAGACCATGTGCTTTTGACACCAGACTCGCAAGGTAGTCCTGAGAACCCATGGCCTACTAATCAAGTGACAAGGGTTGTGTTAGCATACAAAGATAAATAAAAACTGCTTTATAATGCCAATGTGCAAGACAAAGTGTGGCTTTGTGCAAAGTGCTATGGTGCAATGCTTAAATCAAAAAGAATTTCCCCAATCTTTCAGTGCATTGTTCTGTTATTCCTAGACTGCTGCTCCAGTGGCATATGTACCTATGGCTCTTTTTTTCCAGGTCGTGACCAGACAAGGCAGCCCCATGCCTACAAAGTGGCACAGGAACTAGAGCACAAGGGACACAACTTGCGAGACCAACTGAGAATCAACCAGAGAGAAAAAGAATACCCTAAGTACCTTTCCCATTATAACAAAGTCTAATTCTCTGACATTCCCTACCCTCTAGGAGAATTAGATTAAAGTGAGGAACTTAGGTGGTAAAGAATATCTAAGCCCAACAACAAAAATATATATTTTAGTTAACCAGTCCTTAGATAGGATAATTCATAAAACACACACATAGGGATGTGTCATGTCTGAGCCAGCATCTCATTCCAGGAGCTAGGCCTTTGACGATACCTGAACAAAGATGGAACTATTCTCCTGGAAAGAAAAGCATTGCCAAAGGGAAGTACTGTGATCTCTATAAGAATTAATGAATACCCATATGTTTTACATTTACACATTGCTTGGCATATATGTATAGCTGATGCTAGAAAATAATAATCTGAATATAAAGGGCATATCCTTGTATCTAACAGGTGATATTTGTTTTCTAAAGGATGCAAGTAAGGTGTATAAGGCTGGCCTGATTTATTGCAGATCTCCATAGGAAGCAAGATCAGTGAAACTAGTCTGAAGAGCTGAGTACAGAAATAGGATTTCTACAGACGTCCCCTCTGTTGAATACTAGATGAGATCTGCACATGAAATTTTAAAGAAGGGTCAAAGAAACATAGCTGAGGTATAAGAACTTGTACACAGCTTTATGTGTAGGAATATGGTAATAAGGTATAAAGTCAACATTAAATCTGGGGTTTGTAAAAACTGAGGAAAAGAAAAAAGGAACACAAACTGACCTTTTGACCATAGTTACCTATATAGTCAGGAATCTGAATGGTTACTGCATGCAACTGCTAAAATATAGCAAGGATTCCAGAACTGCACTGTGTTTCAATCTAGTAGTCTGGATTTAATTCCTAAAATATCCTTTGGAGGTGGAGACTCTATAAAGAACGAAATTACAAATTACTTTGTAAAGTATTCATAAAGTTAGAGGACTAAAGTGTATCTAAAGGCATATTTGTAATTTTGAATAAGGAAAGGAAGGGTTGGATTTGTTAAGTTTGTATTTCTGTCCATACACCTGCTAGGGAGATTTGTTCCATTATTTGTCTTAGTGACTATTGTCACTAAAAGAGAAACTGAGGAGAAATCCTACATTATGAGCTGTCACTCGAACAATCGGTGAAAGAAAATCCTCCAATGGGGAGAGCACTCTAGGATACAATATTTGATTACTTTAGAGATTTTTTCATTAGTTTTCTGTTGCATTTTTAGCACAGGAAGTAAAAGTAAGTCCCCCTACCAGGGTCAAGGCAGCAACAAAAAAATCATAGGTGTTTTAACCCATCCCTGTTCTATACCAAGCTAAAACAAAATAAATACATAAACAAAACTAAGTGAATAGTTACCTAACGTTCAGGGAACAAGTAGCACATTTAACACCTTAGGCTTTAGTGTTTTCCTAAATCTTTATTGCAATAGTATAGTGTGCCTGGTAACCAAATATCAGTGGCGTTGGGGTATTTATGTTTTGGGAAAAAATGCTTACTCTACTAATCACTGGAGTAAAAATCTAAAGATTAAGAATCTAGAAAAATTAAAATTAAATTCAAGTATGACCATTTTAAGGTTTCCAACTCACATCCTATTCAATGGCAAAAAAATACCATGTTTTATAAATTATTATGCCGCAAAGCTGTGTGGCATGTGAAATCTCTAAAAAAATGCTCCTTTTAAAGTAATTTCATTTTCACAAACCTTTGGGCGCCGGTAACAAAATGGCTTCCGCGAGCATGGAAGAAATGTGTATTCTGATTGATGTGTGTCCTCTAAGACTGCTTCAAGAACTTTTAATGTCCTTGTGTTTCACTGCAGATTTTCTTCTGTTCATCTTTGGGATAACATTGTTTAATTCAAACACTACACATCAAATGATAGAACTTGCGCATGGCCGAACACTCAAGCCAAACTTTGCCAGGATGGATGCCGTGAGGCTAAATGGTCAAGTGATATAAATCAGGGCACTTAGTACTATGCAGATGGCAAAGACTACAAAATATGCAGAATCACGTCTTTTTCTTTGCTAGTTATCTGATTAAGAGGTGATTATAAAAAGACACTATACAGAGCCAGAATGTCGCAGTAAAATATATTAAAAAAGAAAAATCACATAATTTAACTGAGCCGATGATTGCACTGGTATCAGCCTAATCAAATTCAAACTTAAACTCATAAAAAATCTCATAGCCCTATGCTGTCCATTTTAACTATTTAGTCCTTATTTCAAGATATCCTCTTACCTGGTATTTCTACAGCTTATAGTGATCCTCCTAAATGTGGGAATTGCAGTCTTAGCAATGGAATTTACCTTTAAGTATATGGACCAAAAATTAATTTTAGTTTTGGATATAGAGGATGAGGGTAGACTATAATTTTATTTATCACGATCTCTGTCCTATTGGGGGGACTGTCAATGCCTGCCATTGAGATAAAACATGAAGAATTCCTAAAGGAAAGGGGACTTACCATCTTAGACAGCATTATAGACTTACAGTAATACAATATATACAAAACTAAACACATTTAAAAAAAAAACAACCTCACTAAAATGTTATTATGTGAAACATGTTCAGCAAACACAATTACACCTTTTAGGTTTTGGATAAAGTTGGTTGTGGATCAGGATCAGGTGTGGTCAGATTGTTCCAATCAGTTGATACCAACTCATAATTTGGGAAATCAAGTTCCTAATCAGTAATACTTTATCTGTAACTGACAAGTATAGTGTGGCTCCTTTTGAGTGATTGTGCACAGTTTTATGTTTTCCTTACTTTGGGTCCTCGTGTCTTTGGTCATTAGGACAAATACAAAACCTAACAAGGTTACTAAGAGAAGATTTGCCTTTAGGTATACTTTATGTCACCTTAACCCTCCCATTATGTTCCCAGCATCTTCATGCAAAAAAGCATCTTAGAATGTATGATATAAAAGTAAAATGGGTTAGCATGAGAAACTTATCTACATTACAACCAGATTACAGGAGAACACAACATGATGATTAATAGATATATCATTGTTTTCCTATAATTTCCCGAGGTGCTTTAGAAATCCCCTTTAAGACAATATATCTTGAAAATGGTTGGGATTGTTTTCTTTCCTCTAGTTTATAAGTGCTTAAAAGAGTAAACACAAAAGCAAGACTCCCTCTGGAGTCATATCTCTGTGTCCACCGTTCACCACCTCTCTCTCTTTTTATGGTCTGTTTCTGTAGTCTGCCTTAACCAAGACTGAGATCAAACATAGGAGGGCAATCTGCTCACATCTGCTATGCTATGTTCCTAACTATGATCAAATTAGCCCACTCAGACTTCAGTGTACTCACACTGCACTCTCTTTTATGGTCCGCACACTATTATTGATGAACCCCAAATGGAGTTCATTAGCCTGAACCTTTATAAGTTTTCACAGTTCTTTTCCATGGAGCCTTAATCAGTTCAGTGCTAATACCAACTAGTTCAATGATTATATAAGCTAGGACTGAATCGCTAATGACTGTCACTCATCTCATCTTCCCTGTGTGCTTCATTTTACATCAATGGGAGAAAGCTGCTTTGTAGTGCTAGCTCCTATGTATAGCAGTGGGGGCTTAGACCTCCAGCAGGCTTTTTCTGTGTGTTCTTAGTATATGGCATTGCTTCAAGGTGGTGGGATCTTATCTAGAGTTCTGATTTTACATTCTTCTGTGTGTCTGCCATTGATGTATTACACATGCCAAGTCACCTTCTCTTGATAATCAAGTCTGAAACCTTGATATTGGTACATTCTTAAAATAAAACTTAACACTAAGGAAAAATAAATTTTTACTGGAAGAAACTTTGCAGGTCTCTTTTGCCAGGAAGAAACTTTTTTTTTGCTAGTTTTATATTTTTCTTTTAACACATTTGGTAGCACAAGGTCAAATACAGCATCAAATCCCAAAAGGTGAACCTTAGAGTAAGGTTTATACATAATCATTGTGTATGCATGGGAGTTGCAGGTTGGCCTACATGCCAAAGAAAGGTGTTAGCAGTGTTAGGATAGAACCAGTGGCTGCTGATCATCAAGAAAGAGGTTGGTTGTAGCATGCAACTCGTTTCATATCGTTGTAAATGTTCTCCCGTATCTAGATATAATTACATTCTGTAATATACATACAAAAAAGGTAGGCATAAGTATTTTTTATTCCACATTGTTACTTTTATACTTTGGCTAAGGGGTATATTTGCATGGTACCTGCATGTAACTTTCTTAGCCCATCTTAGCATTCTTATGCCTAAGCAAAATTCACATTTTAGGCTGAGTTTCCAATGTTGTTATTTTTGTGGCATTCTTTTAAAAGGGTTCCCAGGTTTCCCTTAGCAATTGACAGTAAAATCTTTGCCAAAGAGCTAACATCAACCTTGTCTGCAATGAACCAAACAAGGACATTCAAATCAACAATGGAGTAAGTTCTTCTAGATATACCATAATAAAGGGGTCTTCAAATCAAGTTCTTGAGAGCCATGATCTGCAAAAGTTTTTTAGTATTTCAGACAACATTAAATGGAAAAAAATGTTTATAAAGTGCCAGAAAATGACTGTTTGTTCTAAGATAGGACCTATATGTGGTCCTTGGGAACTGGAGCTTTGGAACCCTGTATAATGGGTGCCAGCTAAATAGGATTGTGTTTTCCTTTTACTTCATCATGGCTTATATGGGTAGATCATGCAGCCAGGTATAAGCACTACAGGTTTCCTAGAGTATTTAAACCTATATAAACCTCTATTACTCTTTCTTAAGCTAGGTATAATTATATTTGTAGTGATTAATTGGTAGTAAGAATTATCATTTTTTTTCTCTTAATAAAACCATTCATCAAAGTGTTCTCCATGAAAATGTCATAAATTGAACACTGATATAAAACTAAGCATTGATAAGACTAATTACACCACAGTAACTAGGACCTCTGCTCCAAACTAGAAGATACATTTGTATAATTACATTAGGACCTTTGTGTGTGCAGTATTTAGAATTTCAGGAGTGATCTGTTGCAACCTTTATTTTATGTAAATACAGCTAATAGCAGCAGATATCCTCCAGACTTCTATTACTCTGAACATACATCCCTTTTTCACAACAATTGTTCAATGTAAGTATATACTTTTGCAGTGACTTTTCCTAATAAAATGCTGATAAATATTTCATGTGAACAATATAACTCTGGCAAAAGTTGTGATACATGATTTTGGGACACACAAGGAGTTTTTTGCCCCATTTATGTTGGCCAAACATTTAGTTCCCTGCCCGATAAGCATTACTTTGGGAACATTATATAAGAGGCTCCGTTATATAGGAGGCACCGTTTTGAACATTTACTAAGGTGGAGTAACCTACTGTTTCCTACTTGCCAAATCTGTCATGGTACTGGATGGATACTCTTTTCCATTCTCTTCCATTTGGTGGGTTTGCTTTCTCTTCATAATCAACCTCCAGTGGAAGTGGTTTTATACCATGAAACACGTCAAAATTCACCATTAGCACTACTACTTGGATACAACCATGGAATATTCTGCTGCAATCTGAATACATAACTGTGAAGATTCTTTTTTTTGGAGGAGTATAATAAAAGACCTCTGTAATTACATTTGAACTGCAATATTGTTTAATATGTGCATATACCACGTAATTTTAATGGTTGTATATAATAAAATGAATGTATTTTTTTAAATAGGTTGCTATGTTATTTGAGAAAACTTGGCAATTCAACAATATTGGGCCTGATTTATTAAAGCTCTCCAAGGCTGGAGAGGATACACTTTCAACAATGTAGCTGGGTGATCCAGCAAATCTGAAATCTGGTCCAGGATTCAAAACATTTGCTATAAAAATAACAGAAAGGGTGAAATTAAACCCATTCTGTGGACAAGAAGACATTGGTTTTTCTATATGCTTTATGCACTGTCAGTAAATTGTGACTATAATGCTACAGCAGTCAATGGAGCATTATCGTTTTGTGGTTCTACCTTTTATATCATTGTATAAAAAAATGCTGTTTCTGACATTTTAAATGAGCAACATGAGGGGGTGTAATTTCCTGCAATAGTTGCCGAAGACAGTTAAAGGTTTTCCATTAAAGCAGATAAAAAGCCCACATGATGCTTTGTAATCTCTTATCCTCTTCATGCAACTCAACCACTTCTCTACTTAAAATTCTGTTTTGATTGACAACAGCCATGATTGTCCTCTAATGGCCATAAATGCATGCTTGAGTCAAACTTCGAAAGATTTTAATGCATAATGACTTAAGTTTAAATTCACTTTTATGTTTTAAGACATTCTGTATGCCTTTATTTCACAAAATGAAACTATATGGGGTCCATTTTATGTCCCTGCAAATGCAACAACCGAACCTGAACTGAAGTTGAAATATATAGCAATTACAAAATCTTTACAAATTGCAAATGTAACTACTGTGTGTGGGAATACACTTCGATCTGGAGCAAACACTGGTGGGGATTATTGTTGATGGGTATGACCCACATCTTACAATTCAAAACCAATGCTACAAATATGGTAGAAAATGAATACTTATTCCTTAGGCAGACAGTTGTATAACTTTTCTTTAAAGCAATATATTCATATGCAATATGATATTATAAAGCAACAATTGACCATTTCATTAGTCACACAAACAGTTTCATCCTTTCTTCTCCATCATCCAAACATTATTGCTTGAACATTGTTTATATATGTTCACTATATTCTGATGTTGGATGAATGAACTTGATCATCTAGTTTTTTCTATGTTTTAGGTTTACATTATTCAATTATTGTACTTTTTATTGATTATTTGCATTCAAGATGCTCAGATAGCTGCATTACTTGATAAAATGATCCATATTGTACTAGCTGTTGTAACCACAACCTGTTGAAACAACACTTTTGGGGACCCAAGAACCTAACTTGTGTCACCCAAAGCTTATGTGCTCTTTGAAGTGACTCTGAAATGTACTAAAACATTCCCTGGTGGATGGGTAATGTTTCAGCGATATCAGATTCACTGCTTTATAAATAGACCCCCAACAACATAACAACAACATAAGTGTTGGATAATACAACTTTGCGTTCTTGGGTTCCCACAAGTGTTGAGGAATAGATTTTTTTTTCATTTCCCTAAAGACTACAAAAATAATATATTACAGTCTACCTGTCCATACATGTGGTGGCTGCATTTGTTTCACCTATTGATTTAGACCGTTGTACACTTCCAGTCCTAGAATGACAAGGCTCAGTCAAAGTACCATATCCTGTGTTGTCACTAGGGATAAGCGAGAATGCCTCTGGCATTCTCGTGAAAATTTCCTTGAACTTCCGATGGGTCAGCAAAATTTTTATGCAAACTGATTTCGCAAACCCATCGGATGTTCCAGGAAATCATTAGAGGAGGATTCCCAGGGCTGCATTCATTCATTCTCCTGTGTGCGATCCCTGGGCACTAGTGGTTAATTAACCTCTTGTGCCCAGGAATCTCAGTGGATTCCCAAGGCTGAATGAATGAATGCAGCCCTGGGAATCCTCGTGTCAGTGTGCGATCCCCGGCACTAGAGGTTAAATGGGGACAAGTCCCCCCATTCAAAACCTCTAGTGCTCTCTGATTGGCTGAGGAAAAAAAAATCCTGATGATGCTTGGGCGATCCTTCAGAGAGCACTAGAGGTATTTTAATGGGGAGACTTGGTCCCATTTACCCGCTAGTGCCGGGGATCGCACACTGAGCTGATCGATCATTGATCAGCATAGCCCGTGGGTCTTTTTTTTTTCTCTAGGAAAATTCGATCTCGATCGCCAAATTTTTCACTGGCCATTCTCGCTTACATTTTCAGGAAGCGAGAACGTCCATTTTCCCCCCGAATACAGCATTTAACAATACCTCTCTTTTCTCCTCTTTGTGGGTCGTTCTGTAGTCCACAGGAGAGCTAGGAATGATAGAACAAAAGAATACAGCACAAATAGAGAACACAGCAACGTATCGGCTCACCAGATTTCTGATATAATATCAAAAATTATTTCTTTTGCACCTATTGATCAGACACAACAAATTTCTTTGGCATACTGGGCCTGATTCAATAAAGTTTTCCAAGACTGGAGAGGATACACTTTCATCAGTGAAGGTGGGTGATCCAGCAAACCTGGACTGGATTCCCTAAAAGCCATGTGCTTTTTGCTAGCAAATGTTTTGAATCCTGGACCAGATCCATTCCAGGTTTGCTGGATCACCCAGCTCTACTGATAAAAGTGTATCCTCTCCACCCTTGGAGAGCTTCAATAAATCAAGCCCAAAGAACCCAAAAAAGGAGAAAATCATATAAGTTTATTGTTAGGGTTTATATACAATTTAGCTACAGCATGCTGGGAAACTGGGGTGGCAAATACATACATAGCTTCTTCTACCAAAAACTCGTCTACTAGCATTTTAAATCAGTTCCTCTTTAAGAGGTCAATGACATAAGCATACTGTTTTTCATGGAAAGGGTTATGGCTCTCTTTTTAATTATATTATAGAGTTTTCAGTTTTGTTAAACTGCATGAAATAACAACCATAGACCAAGATGGCCATGGGCATTCATAACTCCCAGAGGGCATGAATACATTTTGTAGCATGGGTGAATATGTTTAACCTTCCTCCTATTTTTGTATGATAGCCAATGATTCTGACTACAGCCTGAACGGTATCAGCATTGCAGAATGAGCTTTTCACCCTATACTGGATAAATTAATGTTTTGCTCCATTAAGGAGGACATTTCTCAATTTAACACTTATGCATTGCAAGCCTCCACATGTTCTGTACCACAGCACAATGGTGACAAGAGACTTTTCTGTGAACACATTTGTAAGTAAGATAAATGTGACTAAGGAAATTCTCTCTCTACCTTTGGCTGGAAACATATAATTAACAAATGCTTTCAGTGGCCTGCGTCTGGCGGCACAGTCAGCCGCCGTATTGAAGAGTTCTGCAGGACTCGTATTAAGAACGCAAATGAGGACAAAGCCAGAGAAGGGCTCTCAAAGTATTAAAAATAATTAGTGTAGGTGAATTTATATTAGCAGACATGGAAATGTAGAGATGTACATAGAAAATGGGTCATAAACAGGGTAAAATAAACTGCAAACAATATTCTGCAGCTCGACTTAGCAAGTAATTAACACGGAAAGGTATTAAAGTCAGGTGTTGAATAGAAGTTTCTGGATGCTGTGCCATGCCCTTTGCTGTCTGCACACAACAGAACGTGTTTCTCAGAAATATTATCAGTATATTAAGTTAGTCACCATTTAAGTTCAGGATGAGGTGACAGAAAAATAGATCATTTCCAGGTAAAATTCTTAGCTATGAGATTTTGATTGTGAAAGAGCATCTACAGAATGTAAAGGTGACCAAGAAACACTATAACTGTGAAAATTATCTGAGCCTTAAATTTTCCAACTCTCAACTTTCCGATTTTGTAAACTTAATTAGGGGATGTAATTTGGCCTCTTGTTACATTACTCCATGTTGTGTAATTTCTCACCAATGTATTAGCATCTTACATTGGGCATGACATTCTGGGCTTGATTTATTAAAGATTTCCAAGATTGGAGTAGATCATGGGGGAACCTGGGTGATCCAGCAAACCCGAAGTGGATTTCTTAAAATGTATTTGCTATTAGTTGACAAATGTTTTTAGACCTGGATAAAGTCCATTGCAGGTTTGACTATCCATGATAGTCTATCTTCTCTAATCATGCAGAGCTTTGATAAATAAGGCTCACTGTCTACATAGAGAAATAGAGTGACCAGAGTCTTCAGAGGTTTAGATTCAGAGCCATTAGGATCATGCTGTTAAAACCCCTGTATTGGTTTTGAGGTGTTATGTGTAGAGCCTCATCATTGTTTTTACCACCATTCATTTCCTTCCAGAGTAATTTTCCCTCCCTTTCTGTTGCTTGGACAAGAGCTCCACCCGATAGGAAAACATCAAGTTATATAGAAGCATAGCCACCCAGATATCATAACATTTATGTTGGTCTCTGCTATGTTAAAGAATTTGAGCCAGATATATTGAGCCTGATTTGTTAAAGCTCTCCAAGGCTAGCAATCTGATCCATTATTGAAAACAATTGCTAGCCAATAGCAAATGACTTTGAAGAAATTAATTCCTGGTTTGCTGGATCACCCAGGTTTACTGATGAAAGTGTATCCTCTCCAGCCTTGGAAAGCTTTAATAAATCAGGCCCACAGAATTTGCTCTAGGCCCATCATTTCTATAGAACCATAATAACCCAAACAAAACCCCATCCAAAAATAGTAGAATGAAATATCTTTCTGGCAGTGTGATATGTATGCATACATTATTACAGAGATGAATTATGGTTATGTTGGGAGAAACAGTGTAAACTATAAAATAATTGTATTGTACATTATTTGCATCCAACAACCAATCACAACAAAAGGTGTAGTGTGCTATGCATACACAGATTATAAAATATTAAAACTATTATTTTATTTCTGTGGTCATAATAAGATTGGAGAAATACTGTTCTGTGTCAAAAAAGAAAAAAAATAGATTTCTATATTAATGTTCACTGGTCGGCTATGTTGTTAGCTGAATAGTTCAGTATGTGCATACAGCAAACTAAAACTTTACACTGGTCGAGTACTTAGGTCCTACTGTGAAAAAGAGGGCTTATAATGAAAACCAAATACAGAATGTAATGATAGTGGAGTATTATTTAGGCAGATGAAAGTCAAATGGTAAAAAATGTATTTTTACTCTTATTTACTTTTCTGTAGTTTTTGTGAAGCAGTCCCATTATGTTCTGTTATAGAATTGTATTCAGATCACAAGGCTTTATTATAAAGCTTGGCAGGGTAATTGCTTTTCATTTTTGCACATTTAGACCTGTTTTCATTGCTGATTTTTGCTTGTTTTTCCTTCAGTTTTGAACTGTCCATGTCAAAATATTTTGATATGGACAGCTGCAGTGTCAAAGTAAATACTGAAATGTTCCTCCTCCAGCTGAAAATAATGGTATTGTACCAAAATTAAAATGGGTTAGAAATTAGATCTTTAGTTAAAAATTGCAGATAAAACCATTGAATAAAACCATGTAAATGTCTCACTACTTTTATAAGAATTCTCTAAAAAAGAGTTCTCTCATAGGTTTCCTCATTAAATATCACCCAGGAAAACACAGACTATTTCATACTGGGACACTTTGCAATCTGTTTAGGAACAATGCTGAAGTAATTTCTTTAATGAAAAGTACTAGTGTATTCATAGTGTGTGAATTCAGATGGAGAATAGAATTGGAATAAGAAAAAAGAAGGAAAATAAAAAGATGGCCAAATGTACTTGTGAATGGAAGCTTGAAAGGTATGAGGGAGAGGGCATGTGCTATTTTTCAATATTGTGTATTACCAGCCAGCAGCATCTCCTAAATATCCTGCAAAATTATTTTGGAACAAAAACTAGAAATATGGAGCAAAATATGAACTGGCTTCCTTGCAATGTAATCCTGTACCTTTTCCTTAGATATAATATCTGCAGCCCCAACAGCACTAACAGAACTGTAATAAATATAAACTGTAGTGTACAAGATGTGCCTAGAGAAGGCACGCAGAGGGTAAAGGAATGCATAGGCCACACTAGACCATGGTTGTAAATGGTGAGGTAACGCCTGAGCCACGGGGCAACACTGTGGCTTTGGCGTTAGCACTCCGGCCTTTGCAGCACTAGGTCCCAGGTTGAATCCCAGCCAGGACACTATCTGCATGGAGTTTGCAGGTTCTCCCTGTGTCTGCGAGGGTTTCTTCTGATTACTCTGGTTTCCTCCCACATCCCAACAAACATGCAGTTAGGTAATTAGCTTCCCCATAAAAATTGACCTTAGACTACAATATCGACATATGACTATGGTAGGGACATTAGATTGTGAGCTCCTTTGAGGGACAGCTAGTGACACAACTATAGATTTTGTACAGCGCTGTGTAATATGATGGCGCTATATAAATACTGTGTAATAATAATAATAATAATAATAAATATGTGCCTCCAAACACTCTCTTTAGTGCTGCCAACAGAGACAAGAGGTATTTTGGTATCCCTGGTGAAGAAAGAAAAAATGTCCAATCTAGTCTGTCTCATCTAATCCCACCAATTGTCTTGTAGCTGAGAGAACTGGTTTTCTCTCTGCAAAACTGGAATTTTACTTTCAAAAGTAAAGGGCAAAAGTGAAGTCCATTAACTAAAAAATAGCTAGTTGACAGATGTATACACCAGGTCATTAATGTACAGTTCAGTTACATTAGTTACATTTTAACTTCAAGCTATGTTAACAAAGTTGATGTAAATTAAGAGCTCAAATATGTAGCATTTTGGAGATGATGACACTCCAGGCTCTAGGTTCATGTTCTGATGTGTCTAAAAGCCTATATATTTGGTCAAATGGTCTACTTTGAGGGGAAAATAAAGATTAGATGAGACAGACTAGATTGGACATTTTTCTTTCTTCACCAGGGATGCCAAAATACCTCTTGGCTCTGTTTGCAGCACCAGAGAGAGTATAAAGTAACATTTTCTATAGGCTTGACATGTCTCCCTTCTATGGTTCTTTTTTCCCTCCAAGACTCCCTAACCACAATTATTAACCAACATTTTAATATGGAGGATGCTGAAGATCTTTGTATGCATACCTGAACCTCTGGATACGTCCGCCGATGATAATGTCATATATATGCTATGAATGGTCCTGTATCTCCATGGTGTATTCTGTACACAACTTAAGAGCAATGTATCAGTGGAAATGATTCTCAAATGTTGCCAAGTATACCTTCATGCTTCATATATGACATTTTCAATTTGGGGGTTTATCTATCCTTTACATAATCCTGAAAGTCTCATTAATGCAAATCTGCTACAACAGTACAACTAGAGTTATTGGCTGACTTGTTAAAATAATGCAAAGTTCTTATGCTTCCCATTATAATGATTAGTTTAGAGAATGCTTTTTCTTTTTTGTATTAAATAAGGATACCAAATGCATAAAAATGTACACCGATTTTTCACTGAATTTACCAATTACATGAAATAGGTTTTAGCATAAACTCTCCATTACCAAACCTAAAATGGAATCTACAACCCATGAAACGAAGCTAATTTCATTTAGGGTTATAAAGATATTTCTATTCTCATCACGTTATTGGAATGCAAATGAGACACAGTCCCCTTGGCACACAGCGGGTTAACTAAAATGGCAGCTGAAGGCCTATTCACTGAAGACTGTGCAGCTCCGCTGGATACTGAGTGACGGGATTAGCATTCCAAGTCTGATACTCAAATTGCAAAGATTTGCTTTTTTATAATTAGCAGCAAGTTTGGCAGTTCAACAGAGCTAGTGCAGGCGAGAACAGTACACCATACAGTCTAAGTAATAAATATTAAATCAATACATACATACTTAGAGGAAGAATTATTTTATGTACAATACAAAATCTACCCCTAATGGAAATATGTTCACAGCTGCAAAAGCTTTACATCTTGAAACGCTTGTGTATCAATGCCTGAATAGAAAAAAGAAAAAATAAGACAAATAAAATATGAAAGCAAACATAAATGGCTATGTAGAAATTCAAATTTGAGAAGATCAGAGGGCATAAATGTTGAAAATTTGCCATGCAGATCAAACATCAGAGTACTGAAAGGCAAGCATCTATAGAATAATTTAGCAGCAAGTGAAGAGGGTTGAATGGCAGCCAAAGATCTAATAGAATAGGTGGTAAAGGGAGAGAACAGAATTTACATCATAGAGATTCGGGGCTGATTGGACAGTTCTTTGCATCCTACAGCAATGCATATGGAGGCAGTCGTGCCAAGGTCTTTCTGCTCGGGGGGGGAAGAAAAACTCAAGCAGAAAATCGCCACTAGTGATAACAATCAAAGAAGTCATATATAAGCACTCTTACCTGCTTAGATAGATTTGATACGCCAGACTTCATTACTATTGCAAAGATTTTTATATATGACAACCCCAGCCTAATTCTCCATTCCTCTATCTCTCTCTTTAATTTCTTGACATCAGCAATGACAAATTTCCATCTCTAACACAAATAGGATGACTACAGGAAACAGAGATAATTGTATAAAAAGATGCATCTATAAATCAGCCAATTTTCATATATAAAAATGCCAGAAAATAATACCAAAAAAAAAAACAAAAAAACAATATTAGGAGGTGAAAGCCATGCTCAATCGTCTCCAGCAGTAAATGTTCTCTACATTACAATCTCATTACGTGTAATTTCGCCGACTGCTTTTGCATCAGAGGCAGATCTGCTCTTAGAAAATCTTTCCTAACAAAAGCATGTTATGCTGTAAAAATGAATTTATGGAATTATTTAACACCTAATATTAGAGGAAAGAGCCGCTAACTGTTTTTCTTGGAGTAGAATCCAAGCCCACAAATCAATTGCTTAACATTATTATATGTATTGTAAAGTTTTCTCTTGTCACAGACCAGGGACTGGAATGATATGGGAAAGTTTTAAAGTTTTTATTAATTTTTAAACTTTAAAATAAGATTTACTTTTTCCAAAGATAGAAAAGATGAATACCAGCATATGGTGAGGAAGGGGCTTTTCGGAAAGCACAATGTAATACTACTTAAGAGTTTGTCTTTTTATCGAGTGGAAGTAAAAATATTGGTGCATATTCTAGTCCTAGTTAAAGGTCATGGAAAGGCAACCTATTGAACATGACTTACTACCGCTGCAAACTGATAGTGGAATTTTGCGGAAGAGGGAAGATGTTACAGTTTCAATCCATTATTGATACATCAATGACACCTATTCATCAGTCTGTAGCTTTGATCACACAAATAAGAACACAAACAACCACTAACAGGCCTTAGGTCTGGTACACATGATCCCATTTTTAGTTCTGATCTGAATACAGGTCTGAAAAAATTATCAAATTGTCCTGGAATCTTAAGGGAAATCAAAAATAGACACACTGATATTTTGAGTGGTAGAACATGTCGCAACGTATTTTTAAAAAAGTTGTGTGTACAAATGATCAAGCCAACATAAGTTGCAGCATTGTAAGCATAGTCCTATGGTTCCCCTTCCAAAATATTCGGTATAGCAGAATATCATGCTGTATGTGTTGTGTATGTGTAACTGAGAGTGATTACTGACTGGTAAGTTGATCAAACCCTTTAGTTGACCAATCTGCTCAAATAAAAAGCCTAAGTTTCACCTAAATTCAGCATGAGTGTCTGGCAGCAAAGTTTATATGAACTAGGTGTTAGGTGAATTACATATGCTATTTTAGCATTGTTGCTTAAAGCAGACCTAAACTGGAACAACAAAAAGACTCCATTTAATGAGGATTTTTGGCAAAAATCTCATGCACTCTCTTTTGCCAGAAAAAAAACCCAGCTCTTGGTAGCTTTTAGTTTTATCTCTACACTGCACAGCAGTAGTTATATCATGCCAGTCCAATGGTTGAAGAGGATAGCTATGGACTCTGATTTCCGACTTGCAATTGGCAGCAACGATGGCAGCATTGCGTGATGCATGGGGGACAGGTTTCTGGACCCAACATCACTGGAGTGTGCCTGAAAAGAACTAAGTCTCTTCCATAATTCCCAGCATCCCTGTATTACAATTGAACTTTGGGGTTCATTTACTAAAGATGTTTGGACTAGTTAATTATCACTTTG
Organism: Pyxicephalus adspersus; assembly: GCF_032062135.1. Taxonomy (NCBI): domain Eukaryota; kingdom Metazoa; phylum Chordata; class Amphibia; order Anura; family Pyxicephalidae; genus Pyxicephalus; species Pyxicephalus adspersus. The sequence continues at coordinate 21,854,663 of NC_092865.1, read as the reverse complement.
CATTGAATAGTACACTTACCTTAGTGGATAAGGTAAAGCTTTGCTGACCACAGCTATCCATTCATAGGCAAGCAATGAGTGGTACTGAACCGCTGACTGTTGCCCCCATTCATTGCTGCTCCAGGTGAGTTGCTTTATGTAGCGTCTTACCCAAGGAAGCAGTTCAGTGGTGGAAGGAAGTGGTAACCAGATCACAACCTTACTGATAGTCTGAACCTGGCCTTAGAAAATTGGCTGAACTAAACAAATGTCTTTTGGCTGTAATAAGTGAGACCCTATACATATATCTGTCCTCACCCTGTGGATTTAAGTTGCACCTTTAAGCATACTAGTATCCCCACTTGGTTAAAGTGGGGTGTCATCCTAAATACCCAGAAGGAAAGTATTGTGACAAGTATATAATAAAATCTGTAAAGTAATAGCCTTTCAAGCACAAGATAAGAGTGCCACTGGCATCTAGTCTGTACTTATTGGTCATCAGGGCAGCACAATAGTTTTGTAATGAACATACTTCCAACCTTACCATCTAATTGAGAAAATGGTAATGAATTTGTAAATACGATATTGTATGAAAGCATGTCTGGGATGAATAATAATGCTGCTGTCATATTTCCTTTTTTCAATTTTGGCAAAAAAAAAGTTAACATACCTTCCTTCTATTATTCCCAGTATGCAAGAACACTCTGCAAAATTAATGTTTACTTTATTTTAATGAAGTAAAACCCACAAGCAAAAACCCTTGCCCAGCCTTTTTATGCATTGCGTTAATAGAAATAATGAAAAATAACATTATGCAGTTTCAAGTGTGATTAGATTACCATAATTTGTCTGCAGATAAATGCAAAAAGCCTTGATTCACCCCTGGCGTCAGTTTCATTGGTGTGAGCAACATACCCACTGTATGCTACTTCAGTGACAAACAAAACATCTCTAGAAGAATCCGGAGGAGGTGTCATAATCAGAGCCTCTCCTGAGAAAAGTTTTTGAATTGTCATCCAGAAAAACCACAGGTGATAAATCCAAACCAGTGTTGTAGGGAAAGGAGGATTATCCGAAAAAAAGATGCCCCAAACTACACTGACAAGAAAAAGTATTTGTAGCATGGTTGACTATGTTGGGTTTTGATTTTCTATACATTTTCTGCATATTATTTTTGGACAGTCTCAAAAGGTAAAGCTAAGGTAAAGTTAAAGCCCAACTTCTGGCACATTGATAAGACATTTTTTAAAGTCTTAATAATCTGTGCAAGTTCTCTTTACAAACAAGTTTTCTTATTTTTTTTACTCCTGCCATGGTGCCACTGAGCAGCCGACAGAACATACAGAGAAAGCTGCAGTTTTGCATCCCAGCTACATTGGAACAATGTCTATTAAAAACGGAAAATGCCTGTGTTGTGTCTCCCCCCCCCCTATGCTTAGCCATTCAAAAAGAACATCTGAAAAGTCATGAAATAGGTGTGCTTTGTGGATGGTTAAGCTGAGAAAGGCACAACAGCAAAACAGTTTCCTGCAAAATGTTTCTTTATTTGAAAAAAAAAAAACTATCCTCCCCTTTCCTATGTGACAGTGCTGTGGTTTTCTTGTCATGTTGAGAGGGGAAGATAGTCCTTAGCTTGGGAAACTTCTCCTTCTTTAGAGCACATCAGCAAAAAATAAATAAAAATAAAAGAGCAGCTTTTCTGATAGCTTTCATACGTATTGAAGCCTCCTACCTGGAAGAAGCATCTCAATGACCTTCTCTAGTAGAGGGCTGATATTAGTGATGGAGAAGCTAGGCCAGCACAGAGAATAATTAGACACTCTTAAAAGAAAAAAGGGCTATAACATGCAAGAAAGGATGGGGATGAGTATGGAACTGACTCTCCTAGAGCAGACACATTCTCCAGTAAATTCATAAGAACGTTGCAAGTGTTAAAAAAAACACCTATGCAAAGTAAAAAGCAGTGTTAGTAAGCATGTAGAAAACTTGACTTTTCTAAACTCCTTCCTAAGTTATTAGAAGACATAGTGGTCCTTCTGAATATAGATCAATGACTGTACTGTGCTAAAGTGCAGTGCATCTGAAGAGCGCCACTCTTTAAGAATGTCTACTAATATTTGCACATTAAGCGATTTCTACATTCAACTTGTTGTGGGTGACTCTTATCCCTGTTATTTATTGAACCCAATTGAGTTGGTCATTTCAAAGAAATCATGAGAAACTTGTGGCATCCATGTTGCTACCTCTGTTTATAATCAGTTCATCAAGATCACCATATAATCAGTTTAAGCAGTGTTAAATTAGTTCTTTCCTAACAGATCGCAACTGCCTACCAGGCTGTAAATAAAACCAGCCCACGCAGCCTGGCTCCGTATATAGATCAGAATATGTCATTCTGTAGCAGACATGCTGATTGTATACCTCTGTTGAAATGCTCCCAGGGCATGTCCCTATGTAACACAGCAGATGAATCTAGCAAGTTTATTGAAAAAATAAATACAAAAATGTCAGCAGTTTTTGATGATGAGCTGAAAGATCACATGTTAATTAATCTGAGTCAGTGCTGTATTCATTTCCATTTTATAAAACTGGTGCAGAGTCGCTATGAGTGGTGGCATCCAGAATAGCAGGTGGCACTTTAAATAGAGAAAAGCCATTTTACAAAGGGTACCCACATTTTATTTTGAGAGAATTTACACTAAATATGTAACTTTAAGTGGAGTTGGCTTTAATCACTTTATTCCAATCACTTTCAATCAAAAATACTATTTTTTTCTTGAACATAAATGAGTATACTTTACAAAGTGAATTTTTTTGTTGAGTGCAATAAATAACATTTGCATAGTTACAGAACAAGTCTAGTTGAATTGTCTTGTGCATATTTTTAACCTCAGTTGATGGTCACATAAAAGTTTTTATAAAACTGGCCGACCAAGAAAAGGACTTTGGTCATTTAGAAAATTCTAAATAAGCAAATAGACCAAATGTGCAACATTCACCAGTGCTGACAGAATAAAATACTTTAGACTAATAATATGGTTGAGTATGTTTATTAGATAATAATCATTTGATATATTAGAAAGCTTATGAATTTTGCTGTTTCAGGTTTTTTTTAAAAAAAACAACTTTGAAATGAGATTTGCAGTTAGAAAACGTCTATTTTCTGATTTAGAAGGCCCAGATAATAATTGTTTATGTAAGTGCTACAGACTCTCAAATCATGCAGTTTGCTGTTTTGGAAATGCATAGAATGCCTTGCACTCATCCTAAACTCTGCAGTCAACTTTTGAGAACTTAGTAGTAATGATCTGTGTTTAAAGCAGTTAGCCAAAAAAAAAGTTGCACTGAAAGGTAAAAGCTACTTTTAAAAATAAAATATATATAATAGCCACCACCATTGGCCAAGATAACTGTAACCCCAATGCTTGTAAAATGTGTGCAATGCACGGAACTGTTTGTGATTGTATGAAGATTTTGATACAATATAAAGGTTGACGTCTGGCCATCTCTGGACCTGAGGAGTATCAGATTTTTTGAAAATTACGGATTTTTTTTTTTATACTTAACTCCACACACAGGCCAGTCTTCCCCTCGCAGCACCGCTGGCGTCTGGCACAGTTCGGGGGAGCAGGCAGCAGGGACGTCTCAA
>NC_092865.1:21803449-21850758 GCF_032062135.1 Pyxicephalus adspersus | reverse complement strand
TGATACTGGCATCAACCCAAATTGGATTATCCACAAATATGTGATGCAACCAGCAGATGGTAAAATAGGTGTAGCCTATGTTTCTACCTTAGTGTTGACCTGGATACAGGCAACTGAATTTTTGGTTTGGGGTTAAATTAGTTCAAATCCTAAATTTAAAAAAATAGGGAGTATCCATGGCCAGCTAAAAGTATATATCCAACATCAAGCAGAACATATATTGCTAGTGAGCACTAATTAAATACACTTTAAGCAGAACTAAACCGAACATTAAAAAAAACACTTACCTTTAATTCTACAGATCCCTCGATAGTGCTGGACCTTCCCTCGATCCAAGTCCACGTTGTCCTAGAATTCCTCTTCGTCCCAGCTTAGAGGAAGCACCGGTGCAGCCATCTTTTGTCTTCCGCTCTTCTTCCTATGTCACCTGATCTCGCACTGCACAGGTGTGAGATCTGGCGACGTAGCCGGCTGCAAAGGGGAAAAAAAGAGAGCCGATCTCACTGTGCATACGAGAGATTGGCATCTCTTTTCCCTTAGTGTAAAAATGCCCCTTCTGTGCATGCCCAGGGCAACCAGAGCCTCCCAGGATGCTTGAGTTAGGTAACCCGGGAGGCTCTGCACCCCCATTCACTCCTAAAGGGGCAGTGCTTCAGGTTTGTCTACCTAGTTATGTAAAGTAAAAATGTTGAGTTAAGGTCTGCTTTAAAGGTCACCAAAAGCTACACTGACAATGCAATCAAATGGCTTGCACTACACAAATTTCAGGAATTGCAAATAAATAACCATATAAATAACCAGTTTGTAATAGTTCAATGACATTCAAATATCCAATTGTAGATAGTGTCATGTGTAAATCAAAACTAATATTCTAATTACACCAGGTTTGCTGGATCACCGAGGTTCTCCCAAGATAGTCTGTCACCACCGGTCTTGGAGAGCTTTAGTAACTCGGGCCCTCTAAATCACAGGTGCCATATATTTTTGCATTGTTGTGCTGTTGTAACTATATGTGGTGTATGAAGCCACTGGCAAATCCCAACTCTATTTAACCTGGAAAATCTAGGATAACCATACCCTCCACTTGTGCAGTAGTTGTGCCTGTAGCTTCACCATTTTTTAAATTTCCCTCTTTTGGAAAAAACACACTTTCACCTTTTTTACTGAGCACCGTTTTGAAAATCAGACAAAAATTATAATCCCAAACATCAGAAATATACGGTCTGAATATGACACTATTTAGGTTAGCAATTTTACAACTTCCATCCTCTGATTTACTGCTCCTGCAGATTTCCACTTCACCAGTGTATAACTTGAGAGCTACACTGGAGTTCTATCTTCTGTCTTCTTGAATTATTTTCTGTTTGAGTGCTGACTGCTGAGCTCTCTAGTTAAGTTCAGGAGGAGGGGAGGGCACCAGCTCCATATGCATAAATCTGATTACTAGGAGCTTTGGGCCTTTTTCCATGTACGTTATGCTGTGAGACATCTATACCTACTCTTGTACCACCTGTCCTATTACATTTTTGGTTGGCATCTGACCTGGCAGACTAACTCATTAATAATTCATGTGAAAATGTTTTTGTTCCTTGATGCTTTGGATTTAAATCATAGGTTCTGAATATTTATGCTGTCTGACCTTGTGAATTTTTCAATTTTACAAAAGCCTTTTATATCTTTCTTCAATTATATGTTAACTAATTTATAACACTTTTTACTTAAATTTTAGATTAAAAAAATGCTATCGGCATGATATTTACAGACAGGCAATTATTTAAATCTGCAATATATTGTGCATTAAATGAACGTGTCTTTAACTTTGCAGAATGTTCTGTGCATTGGAAGATATCCCAATTTGTCATTTTTTTACTGGGCAATTGAGCTTAATCTATCAGGTAATGAGACTTCTGTGGTAGTATTTGGAATGGTTGGCTGCCTGTAAAAACTAAAAAGACGCCTTTATTTAAGATGATATATCGATACAGAGATTTACAATGTCTGCAACTACCTATTCAGTTTACTGCAGATTTAATGAGTGTCATATTATTTAGTTTGACGTGACAATATTCAAAATTTTCATTCACATAGTTAAGCGATTGCCTGTTTCGAAAGCACTCTCTTTGGTTTCTTGTAACCAAGACTACTAGGGTGAGCATTTTGCCTTAAAGTATATTTAAAATCAACTCCTTTTTTTAGTATTAAATACGATATGGGGGCATTTAAATTTAGTAAGTATTTACTTCTCCTAGTGTCCTTCTCCTAGGTGGTTCACCTTTTTTCATTTATTCTTCTGATAGAGACACCTGTTAAAAAACCTGTTGAAAAGATTGTTTCCGATTTCCAGCTGTGTCTTCTAGTTGGAAGATGAATGAATATCTCACATAGTTTCCATTCATTCCTTTATATATATATATATATATATATATATATATATATACTGTATAAGCAGGGGGTCCTTTTAGGACCGATTCCACTTTTTCCTACCCATATCAATTGGTTGAGACATATCTCACCCAGACTGCATTCATTTCCTGTTCATTCAACATTCCACACTCAATCTAAAGCTAACAAAAAAAGTTTTGGCTTAAGATATACATTAAAGCTGGACTCCAGGAAAAATAAAAATCTTCCCTTGCATGGGACTATTTCCACACTGCCAGGGTTAAATGATCATTTATACCTAAAGCGAACAAAACAAAGATTCTCTTACCTTATTCCCTTGTTTCAAAGCTGCAGTTGAAGGCACTGACATCAACCTCTTAAGGGTATGACGCCATGTGCCCACTCACAACCCATAGCCTTCAAATCAATTACCAATTAGCATTACAAAGCTTTTAAATTTTGCAGTGAAGAGGTAGCTAAACTGCAAATTAGTTTTTTTTTGTTTTTCCTGGAGTTTAGCATTATTTGCCCACTTCAAGGAAAGCTTCTCACTGCACAATATTTACCCTGCTGTTTTCCTGCTTACTTTAGTCTTGGGGAAGAAGGCAGAGAATGGAGTATTAATGTTCTCCTGTGTTTGTGCAGTTTTCATATGGGCACTCTGAGCTCCCTAAAACATAGGATACATCACTTCTTAAATTGGCCTTAGGTAATATTTATGACTATGATATGGACATTGGATTGTAAGTTGCTTTGACAGACAGTTAGTGACATTGCAATTGACTGTAAAATGCTGTGGAAGATGTCAGTGCTTTATAAATGCATAAATAAATCATGACTCTCTCCTCTACAATCTATTATGAATGCAGGAGCCAGACTCAGCCATCCTTCCCACCGCTCCTCCTCTGCTGCCTCTCTTTGTAGTTCTATTCATTGGCTTCCATTTCACCTGAGAATCAAATTCAAGCTCCTGTGTGTACCGTTCTGACCTGATTGAAGAATACACCCCTAACCTTTTCGCCCCTTCAATAAGCTCTACTGTAAATCTAAAATCCCAAAAGGGTATAGATGCATTATGCAAATAACACTGTCACCTTTTCAGTAAGTCTGTTTGATCGACACACATCAGAGATTCTCCTTGATACACAACTCATTTATGCAGACATTTTTGGTAATTCTGAATCTATCTCTGCAAAGGGTAACACTGTCGTCAACAGGTGAAATTTCAAGACTAAAATATAGTGTAAAAATGTATTTTAAGTAAAGCACATGAAAATAACCTAGAATTTGTCATGCAGAAGAGAGGTGACCATTTTAAACATCACCTGTGCTTGCTGGACAGTGAAGTAGTTCAATATCAAGCAATAACTAGTTAACTCATTAAAGAGAAAACATTTAAAAATCACACCGACCAGAGACGGTTCTTCTCAACTAAAGCTAGAGACACATGTTACCTATATTTGGGAAGTGCAGGGATCTTCTTGACTGGCTATGACTTACATGGGTCATTTGGATGGGCCTTTACACTACATAGCTGCTGGTAAAGCAAAAGTTGATCATAATCATTCATTCTGATTGTATGTTCACCTTGACACTACCTAAGGCATGGACTTTTTTCACAAATTGTAGAATTGGAACTCCCTTTCATTCTGCTACCAACTTATACCTACCCTTTCTCCTACTCTCAACATTCCATATATTTTTTTCATACCTTCAAAGCAGTCTTTCTATTATCACACACTTCTCTATAGCACCTTCATATAAGCCTATGGGGCTCAATGTGCAAAATCCTTGAAGTGGACTGTTGCCTAAGAAGCAGAAATCATTGCCTAGGGTGCAGCTCTGCTATAGAGTTGGGGTAGGGGGCTAATATTGCAAATTAGTTCAGGAGGGGCAAGGGTAAAAATATTTAGTTTTCAGGTACATTTAGGTTATAGGTACATTCTAGTAATAATTCTATATAACAATGTGCTTCGGATTTTTTTTTTTCGCAGATACTAAATTATTACAAGCAATTTGATCAATGCAAACTCCTCCTTGGGTTCACTAAAATGATTCATTAGTAACTTATGTTCAGCCTATTTGTTACCCCACAATATGCCACACCTAAACTACAGAGAAAAAACAAAAGAAGCCCCTAAAATGGCAAGAGAAGCAAGTACCATGGGATTGTATTTTCCTACTGGTATTTTTATATAAATGGTGTTCTCTTTCACTTTTACGTTAGTGTTTCAGGTTACCATTTGCCTTTCTCTATTTTTTCAATCCTGGCTATTGCCTATAATACTGTTTTCTACTTTTCATCAAATATAATATCTTGCAACAGGCAAACCAGTAAATACACCAATCTATAAACCGTGTTTTTTTCATTTTTTTTTCACGAGTCAACAACTAGAGTAAAATGAATTTATCAAATATGTCATTTCAGCTGGAACCACCTTGTGAAACCTGAGATAAAGCATGAAGGTTATATTAAGTGAGAGTTCTGCATGTCAGATATAGTATGAGAAGGTATAAATGTAAAAACCCAGGAGATTTCTATATGGGATTGTCACCGCCAAAGTTCACGTGCTGCTCAATGAGCCTACAGCTTGTTGTCGAGGTGTTCCCATGGAGATTCAGGAGAAAACGGGAGAAGTTCTATAAAGCCTGACCTAAAGAGGACGCTTGAATATGTCATTATTGGCTCAATATCTTTCAGCTTCTGTGGCTCAGACCGGGATGCTCAATATTTTAAACTGCAGCCTTAGCAGAGAAAGAAAAAGAGCCAAGCTTCTTTCCAAACAGTCTGAAGTTATAAATAAATAAAAATATGTTGTCTATGAATATTGCATTTATATTAACTACTTCAGCTGCTGTACCTGTGTACCCCTTATGGATCACAACATTTTTTACATTTCTGCTGTTAGCCTATTGCCAATAACTTTATCATTTCCTAAAAAATAAACAATACATACATTCTAATTACTTTTATGACAAACAGTGCTTTCTTTGGAAAAAAAATGTTTTTTTTATAAGATGGTGGCTGGAAAGAACCACTACCTATATCCCTAGTTATGGGTAGGCAAAATGCCTAATAACAAGAATGCTTCCTACAAACTTTTAACAGTTTCCAAGAACTTTTCTGTGTTTTAAAATAGAACATCTGCACTTTGTGCCAATTTGCTTGTATAGCATGTTGGATATCATTTTCCTATGTCTCTAGACTGTTTCTCGATTTTATGTAACTATAAAAATATTCTCAACTAGCCTAAAACTAAGGTTTTGCATATCAAGAAGGAGATAATACATTATAAACAGAACGGTCTATACATTGACCTTAACAGGATACCAGTTTCTTGGCAATAGCAAAGGTCAGTTAGATCATAAATTAAAAACTGTGGTCCAATGATAAAGAGGAGTTTTCTGGAATAAGTGCAATATCAGGATGCAGGAGAGCTTCGGGTATCTCTACAAGCCCAAAATAAAAACTGGATATATAACCATTGCCATCAATTGTTTGGTCCCTCATCCTTAATCATATAGTACTGTACACACTACTCTGGTATTTGGTTCAGGATTTCTTGATATTCTCAAAAAGTTATACAAAAGTTAAAAACATATGTTTATTAAATTTACATGCACTTAACATTTATAAAAAAACACAATGGGCCTGATTTACTCAAGCTCTCAAAAGCTGGAGAGGAAACACTCTCATCAGTGAAGCTAGGTGATCTAGGAAACTTGGAATGCATTTCTTTAAAGTCATTTGCTATTTGCTAGCAAATGTTTTGAATGCAGGACCAGATCCATTCCAGGTTAGCTGTATCACCCAGCTTCACTGATGAAAGCTTGGAGAGCTTTATTAAATCAGGCCCAATGTGTTAAACAGACACTTTTAAAACATAATAAACTGTTCATTGGTTGTTTTAAAGAGTTCCATTTTTAAGTCTTTATCAAAAAGGTTCAATTTATTGAGTCCTTTTTGCATTACAAAAAGACACTTTATTAGAAAAGTTAAAAAACAAGGTTAGTCCTGCCTCCCAGCCTATTCAAGTTTAAAATGTAAGAAATTATATTCTGGACTAAGAAAATCCCAGTTAGGGAGTAAAAATACAGGTAAAACTAAACTATTGGAAATAAAAAATTACATAGATAATGTAATCTGTCACTAACAAAGGATATCTAAACCCAAGAATTTACAGCTTACCTTTCCTTAGATTCGATGGCTGCATTGGCTTATACTAGTCAGGGTAAAAACATCAAGTATACCTGTTTATCTTGCCAGAAATGTGTGCTTAACACTTTTTAGGGTTCATGCATCTAGAAACTGTTTAATGAAGCAAATGTAATATTTATTAGCCAAAGAGCTGCTGAAGTTTTTAAAAACATAGCTGAAAATTCAATATTATTCAGGTTGGAGACTGCTCTGTACTACCATTGACTTTCTAGGTCATTATGAAGAGTACTGCACCCTAGAAGTAATTCAGCTCACAATAATATAACAGCAAATGTTCTAGGTACTTTACTATAGGTGTGATGAAGCCTTTACCAACAAGTATATAAATTATATTACAACACTAGCGGTAAAAGTGTGCCTCGGGCTCCATAGCTTCTACTCTGAATTATGACCATATGTCTAATGACAACAAAAATATGCTTTCTTGCAACTCCAGTGATTGGGGTATGGCCGGACACGGAGACAGCACTTTGCCTTAGGCCACTGTGACAAGTTTACCGATTTGAACTTTAAACATTCATGGTAAAAAATTGGATCCCATATCTGCAGCTAGTTTTAAGTGTGACTACTTGTTCCATCAAATTGTCACGTATGATTGCTGACATTACAATGTGTTATGGGCACAGCATTGAAGAGGGTTCATTTGTTAAAGAGACACAACAAGTGAGAGAAATATCACATCAAAATGGGGGATATTCTCTGTGACACTCCCCCTAGCCTGATATTGCAACAAAATAGTCACATATCTATAGCCAATAAAGGGAAAAAGTAGGATTTGGTCATCAGCTACACTTCATCATCAGTGGTGGTTTAATGATTTTGTATAGGTTTTTTTTGAACACTGTCATATTATTCTAGGTCACAGGGGGGAAGAATTTGTAGGTATAGAGCTCTCTCTTCTACAACCTATTATGCAGCCAGACTCATCCATCCTTCCCACCACTTCTCTTCTGCTGCCTCTCTTTGTAGTTCTCTTCATTGGCTTCCATTTCACCTTAGAATCAAATTCAATCTTCTGTGCTTTGCCTTCAAATCACTCCACAGTTCTTGTCCCACTTACCTTTCTGACCTAATAGAAAAATTAACCCCTTCCCGCTCTCTTTGCTCCTCCAATGACCTACTAATGACTTCCTCACTCATCACACGCACGGCTCCAAGACATTTCTAGAGCTGCTCGGACTCTCTGGAATGGTCTTCCTCATCCTATTCGGCTTGCTCTGACTTTCTGCTCATTTAAAAGAGCACTCAAAACCCATCTTTTCAAAGTTGCATATTCTTCTTTATCCTAAACCGTCACTACTTCCCACCATTCCATATCTCCCTCCTATTGTGCGTTACTCCCCTCCCCCTCCCAGATTGTAAGCTCTTTGGGGCAGGGTCCTCTCCTCCTCCTGTGTCACTGTCTGTATCTGTTTGTCAATTGCAATCCCTATTTAATGTACAGCACTGGGTAATATGTTGGCGCTATATAAATCTTGTTTAATTATTATTATTATTAATAATAATAATAATAATAATAATAGCTTAATGACCAACCATAAGAGCCTATTTGGGGTAATAAAAGCCCCTACATGCTCCATTGGTGGGAACCTGGCTCTAAGTCCATCCATTGCCTACTTTTATCAGTTTCACAAACTCCAGGAAAACCACCATATATAGGAAGGGGGTGCAAATGTGGGTAAGAGTGAAATTCATGGGACTGCAGACAACAGAAAAAGTTAGAGATAAAACCAACCTGCCAGTTCTGTAAATCACAGGGATTTATCCTGGGACCTACATAGGGGATATTTTTTGAATAAAAGCAACCAGATTGAAAAGAGTGTAAGGGGCCAGAGGAAACACTGCAAACTGCAGCATAGCTAAATGGGGAAAAGAGTCAAACAAATAAAACTGCACAAATAAAGAACCTACAGCAATTATATCAATATTGTGTTGCCATGGTGCCATAAAAGCAGATTTTTAGGGCAATTTTGCAATACCACATCAGCACATAGAAAAGAAAGCTATTTGTAGCAGGAGGAAGCTAAAAAATGGCTTAGCAATTATCTTCGCAATATCAAGCATATATATATAAAATTGGATGTATTTATGTGTATGCGTATGTATGTGTGTATGTTCCATCATCACTCGAAAACGCATGGAGACATTTCAACCAAACTTGCCATACATATGACTGAGACTCATGTGAGTGCACCAGTCATCTTTGTACAGCACTGTGCTATATGTCAGAGCTTTATTCAGATGTGTGTATGTCATCACTAGGAAATGCAGGGAGACATTTAAACCAAACTTGCTGGGCATTTGACACCGCTTATCTTTGTACAGTGCTGTGGTATATGTCAGAGGTATATAAATGTATAATAATAAACTGTGGAGGTACATTGGCGTGTCAGCTCCTCGGTACAGAGACTGATGGGTCTAGCTCAGTGTTTCATTGTACAACACTATGGTATATGTCAGAACTATATAAATCTATATATAAAATTGTATGTATGTGTGTATGTATGTGTGTATGTTCCACCATCACTCGAAAATGCATGGAGACATTTCAACCAAACTTATGTCAGAGCTATATTTGGATGTATGTGTGTATGTGATCACTAGAAAACGCATTGAGGCATTTAAACCAAACTTGCTAAACATATGACTTAGACTCATGTCAGTGGACCAGTCATCTTTGTACAGCGCTGTGCTATATGTGAGAGCTATATTTGGATGCATGTATGTATGAGTGTGTGTATGTTATCACCAAGAAAAGGTATGAACACATTTCAACCAAACTTGCTAAACATATGACAGACTCGTGAGTGCACCAGTCATCTTTGTACAGAGCTGTGCTATATGTCAGAGCTATATTTGGATGTATGTGTATGTGTGTATGTCATCACTCGGAAACGCATCGAGACATTTTAACCAAAATTGCTAAACATATGACTCAGAGACTGCTGCTCTTTGTACGGCACTGTGGTATGTCAGAGGTATATTTGTATGTATGTATGTATGTATGCGTGTATTGCTCAGTGACAGTGTGTCGTTTGCTTATATTTTTACATATTTTTTATTGGACTCCTTTACAAATTTCTGGCCTGTAAAAATGCCTTCGAGAAAAAGTTTGGCAAGGCAATTAGCGAGTTCAATCAAAGGCAAAAAAAGGAAACAAGGCCGTAGACAAGAAAATCACTATAGCTTTACTTGATTCCTTTTCCTGTATAATATAAGATTGTAATAAATACCCGGGCAACGTCGGATAATCAGCTAGTACAGATATATATATATATATATATATATATATATATAAATGAACAAAATTTTTATTTGGAAGGGAAATGTTCTGCAATTTTGTACTGCGTACTGTACCGTGCTGACATTTGCATCTTTTATTTTAAGCTTGACCTTTACTCTGTAGTTTTCTTTCAATGGGCCTGATTTATTAAAGTTCTAGAGACTAAAGATTAGAAAAGATAGAATATCATGGGAGAACCTGGCTGATCCAGCAAACCTGTATCTAGTACAGGTTTGAAAACAATTTCCAAATAATAGGAAACAATTTAGGAAATACTTTCAGGTTTGCTGGATCACCCAGGTTCTCCTATGATGGTCTGTTTTCTCCAATCTTGGACAGTTTTAGTAAAAAAAAAAAAAAAAAAACCCCCAAAAAATAAACCCCTATGTAATAAAATCATTCATTGCATTTCACTACAATTGTTTGATGTACTATACATTTGTTTGATATGTGATCAATAAGACAAATATTTGAATTAAGTACAATGGTAATAAATTTAGATTGGGAAAAAAAGTGGTTTCAATTTCAATATGAAGGTTAACCAACTGATATAAAAATCTTGCCCGGGTAATTTTTGATCAACATTTTGCCCAAAATAATGCAATCACAAATATATTAATTTTGATTACTTTGACAATCACATTATAAATGGTTATCTAAAACTAAATGCCAAAATAGCATCTCATCAAAAACAATAAACAAGTGAATGACAACATTCCAAAATCTATTATTTCCTCTTAAACCATCCTAAAGAAAAAACTCATGATCCCCATATTAGAAAAACAGAGAATATTAATTGGAATGAAATCAGAAATGTAAATTCTTTGTGTTCCGTTCACTCCAATTCCCAGGGCTGTCACATGAAATTAACAAGATGGAAGAGCCCAATCTCCCTGGCTCATCATAAATATGAGGACTCTATTTCAGCATCGGGTGTGAAGTTTGCACCGATGCCAAGAATGAAGTGTTGCAACAGCACTACTTCTATAAAACGGTGCAGAACATGAGCATAATTGTTAATGAGGTCAAGGAATTTTGGCAGTCTGTTGTTTAAATCAGAATAACGGACAAGATTTAATGAGATCTTTTTTCAGATCCAAAGCTTTTTTCCCTCTTCAACTAAAATACATTTAAAATTACTTTTATCTGCTTTTATAATTCCAAACTGGAATGGGCTCTTAAAGGGGAATTGAACTTACTTTAACTACTTTTAATTATTGAATTTTTCCTTAATCAGTTAGAACCCAAAGTTCATATAAAATATAAAATGTATCAAAAAAAGTCCTTTTTAACCTGTTTTTTTCTATGTGTTGTCTTCTCCTCTCTGCTTCTGCCGTGGAGACAGTTGCAGCCCTGGAGTGATGACTATTGGGTAATATAGCCATTATGCTTTCTATGCACCACTTCCCGTTTTATCCAAGCTTTGCTTTAGAGGTCCTTACCATATCTCCTCCCTTTTTTACCATGGAGAAGCCTAAGAAGATTTGTTTGGAGCTGCAACTATAAAGACAACATAAAACACAGAAGAAAATGTGGACACTTATCAGAGGAGATGGATGGAAGACACAGACATTGCTGTTGCCCTTTCTTCTACTACCCACAATAAATGATGACAAGTACTGCATTGGGTTGGAGATACATCAAGTGGGCGGAGGGAAAATTATTCCGATATGCTACTGCAGGAAGGAGAACTACCTATGCGTGGTGTGAATATTACTATCACTATGGAAGTAAAAGACAGGGAATCAAAAGATTTAACAGGAAGGTATGTATTTGTCTATAGTGTTATTTGGAAAGACATTTAGAAACCAATTCAGTTTTCACTAAAATGCTACACAAATCTACACTGGACCACCTACGTAGGATGTCCAGACACAGTCAATGAGCTCTAAAGCCTCTCCAGCCCACGCTAGCAATTGGAAACTAAAGTGATGTCAAAAAGGTAGACAAGACGTAGAGCTTCTGATGGCCAAGGCTGAAACCTACAAAATTACAGCCATAGACTCCCACTGCCCCCGTCTCTGCCATAATAAGCTCAAACTCCTGTTGACCTTCTGTCTTTTTTAAGTAGACGGAAGATGACATTTCTATTATTTACAATTAATACCAGAAGACAAATAAAATACAGAAGGCAACAGTTGTAGATCTCCATACCTGGGCATCTAATGTAAGGGGTCCAATTAAAGGGAAACTAAACTTTAAAAACAAATAATCATGAGCATGCAGCTCTAGTCTATGTCCATATGTTCTTCCTACCATTAAACAAGCTTATATTCCTGTTTTCAATTACACAGTGAATGTACACTGAGCTGTGCATGGATTGCTCAGTGTACAATCTTGGCATGCTTAGGTGCTGAGAGTGAATGAGTTATAGAGTTATGGCATTCTGGTCAATCATTCTAGCCAATCAAGATGGCACAGTCTGAACCTGAAGACTGTGAGATGTTGGAACTGGTGATGCGAGGAAGCGAGGAAAAGTGAGTTTAGTTCAATGCAATTTGGTAATTGGTACTTTTGTGCGTATATTTATATGTCATAGTGACCCTTTACTATGGGGGCTGTCACTGATTACCTACTTTGGATGATGATGGACATCTGGCTGTTATGTTCATCCACTTGCTCGTCATTGGCCTTAAACTAGTGTGCTGATCATAAAAGTAAGCCTTAAATCCCTATTTACATGCTTGTAGAGAGAATGCATTCATGCACTGAACCAACACTCCTACCAACAGAGCAATTTTGAAAAAATCCAATATTATGTTTCCGCTACCAATCATTTGGCCATCATGTGTCTGCACAGGTCTAAAAACATTATCAGGCATGTTTCCTCATACAACTACAATAAGCCAGTAATATAATTGTCATTTTGTGTTTAGGCTGCATTCCAGCTGCCCATAGTGCTAAACTGGGTCCAAAATGTAGCCCTGTCATATATATATATATATATATATATATATATATGACTGATAAGTTAAATACCACATGAGTGTTAAATTATTGGTGTGCTGTATGAATAGAATGTTGGGACCTGGCCATGTTTGAAGAGCTTATGCTAAAGTATGAGGATTCTGCTTCACACCCATCATCATAGCAAACTGCCAATGGCTGCAATCATATACTATAAACCCCCAATTTGTATACAGTGTATATTTGGAGACACCTCAATGAGCACAAGTTAGTAGCTCTTGTTGATGAAGTCCAAGACATAATAGGTTGGTTCTCCAACTCATTACCACCCACTAATATATTCATTAAAATAACTAATAAATCCCTCTAAACCTATGACTTGTAGTTCTTTAACATATTCGATATTACAGGCTAATTAGTATTCTATTCCAGTTTCTATATTTGGGACTTGTGGTTCCACCATATTTTATATGTAAGATAATAAAGCAATTACAATTCAATCATCTGCAATGATTTTCATTTAGTAAGTTTATATTCACAAAGTTTGAAACATTACCTTCCCAAAATACAGGTCTGTGATTGCGTACATTCTTTAATGTTTTAAAATCACACAAAATGTAAAATGCGTTTGAAATGTTGTATTAGAGGTCATTCTGCAATTTCTTATCTTTATTCCTCTTTATCATGCTTGTAAGAGCAACCCTTTCTACTCAGCAATCATTTATTAGTTGCTAATGGGATACAGAAATATTTCTGAGAAATGTGATCTCGTGTATTGAGTCAAAGACACCAATTTTCATCATTATGGAAATGTCTCTGCTTTCTGCACATGCAGCACAAGGCCACGCTTAGAGGGAGATCAAAATGGCTGCTTCTTGTCAATCGGGGGCAGATATGTGAGAATGTAATTAGTATATATTGCTCCCTGTCTATGTAGGTAGAACCAGAGGAAAGTAATCAGTATACCATATTGAGGTAATGTATTCAGTATATAATGCTTACTGCCAGTGGAGGACTATGGGGGATGTAATTATTATATAGAGCTCAGTGTTAGTACAGGGCTATTATGGGGGTTGAAATAAATGTAAAATGCTTATAGTCAATATAATCTAATATGTTTTTTTTTATCAATATATAATGTTGTGAGCATATAATGCTTATCCTTACTACAGAGGATATTATCTAGTAAAATATTATTTTATATAGTAATATAATGCAATTTTTTATTACAAGACTAATATAGGAGTTGTAATCCATATAGTGTTAAATCTGGATTTGTAATCTATATTATATATATTACAATGTTATGTAATCTGAACACAGTAAAATGGTCCTAATAGTTGTGCATGATCTAATCAATATATGTATAAAGTAGAAAGCTTCTATGCAAGGACCATTGTGATTAATGTAATCACTACATGACCTTTGTCATAAGTGTAATCAATATACAATATTCCATATCAATATGGGACTAATGCAATAACATGTGATCAGTATACAATGATTGTAGTCAATACTGGACTAAATTGGAGGCATATACAATGTTTCTAATCAATACAGAATTATGGCATAGTAAATATTCAGGGTATATTGTTAGTAGCCAATGCAAATTTTTATATGTGCAATAACCAATTTCTGATTGGTTATTGCACATGGCTGCCTGTTACACTATGCTATTAAGTAAATCTAGTAGCATTCAAGGTCTGATCATTTAAGTGTGTGGATTTTTATCTTGTCCAAAGCAAGCTTCTGATTCAAGAAATCACTGTTATTTCGGATGAGTAAATACAATACATGAAACCATTATGCAAATAGGATTCTCTGGCAAAACATGACACCGTCTTCATGTGCAAATGCTATGCAATTTTTTTCCTATTACAGAATGTTTGTTTTACTGACTGATTTCTTCTATTTTTTTAATGGAAACCATTGGAGATCAGCAGCATATGTCTGTATTCTTTAATTTTATTTGGTTTATTACTTCTCAATAAAATCCATTATTCTTGGTTAATATGCAGCAAAGTAATCATCTCATATTTATTGGCAAATTCAGTAGCTGCGGGGGGCAGTCACTATATTTCACTGAAGATCTCAATCAGCCTAAGGTGTTCATTCTGGAAATGCTGATGAGCATACAAAAGAGCCCCTTGTGTTAATGACAATTTACAGAAATGATGTTTGTGCTTACAAATCGAAATTTAAAGAGAATCTGTAACTATTATCTCCATCGATCACCCTTATTATTGGAGCTGGCTTGCCTCACGGTTGGTATTCAGGTGTCAATTTGTGGGACAGCTCTGATAATAGCTTTATGTGTTGGCCAGTAAAGTATTTTTGAAACGTTATTAACATTCAATACACTGACCATTGAGGATTTTTCATTATACATTCCTACCATAAAGGATACCGGTTAGGAGAAAACTGTGTAGACTGTCAAAGACTTCTTGGCACTGCTATGATTGAGCACAGGGTTAGGTGGGTGTTGTGTAGGTGGGTGTTGTGTAGCTCAGTGGGTTACCTGTGTTACAAGGGATGACAGCCGACTTACAGACAGGACAGATGCTACAGGGGTGTAAGTCCAGAGAATAACGGTCAAAGTAAATAGCAGACAGTGTTAGAGTCAGTGAACTGATAGCTAGAACTGATAGCTAGATGTCCAATTATTTAAACAGAAAAGTAGTCCATAATGCCAATGGAAAATTTCAAAGGCCAAGACAGGCTTGATCAGACACAGACTAAATGTCAATTAATCTTCTTAAACATCTTTAATTGGGTTGAATGTGCATGGCTAAGACCTGAGCAAAAGTGCTGCAAAATGACCAGCAGATGACGAAGACTCACAGCTTTTCCATTAAATTGGCTAAGGGTTAAAGCTGAATATCAGTCAGAAATAAAAAGCCACCACTTATTTTAGTATTCAATTCACACAACAATCATTAAATGTATTTTAAATAAAGCCAGTAAAAGTGTTTGAATATTTCATGATATGCCTTTGTAATTCCATGCAAAGCAGCACTAGGATGGGAGGGGTAGAGGCAGCACTCTAAGCCAGTTAGTCTATTCTCCATTGAACTGTGCATGATTTCATCATTATGTTGGTGCTTTTTCACTGTTCAAAAACTTAGCATGGGTCCTTGTCCAGGTTATATTCTGCAAAAGCTTCCATGCAGTACAGAATGTGACACTGCCACTCGTTCAGATGTGTATGAATCACAAGACTGGTTTATCAGAATCACACATTTTGTGGCAGCATGTCCAATAGTTGCCATATATGTATTTTAACTATTTAACTGGATTTAAATAATTGCCTCAAGTTTGATTAGTTTTGGAGGATAGAGTAGAAAGCAGTTAAACCCTCCATGTGTCCTGAGAGATTTCCCTTCACTTTCTTGCCAAGAAACACAACAGAAAGTAAGAGGAGATTTCTCCTACAGGAGATATTGTTTTTTAGACAGTTGTCACAAAAACAGGTTTCCTACTGAAAAAATGTAACTACATTTTGCTTGTTGTTAATTGCAGAAAGTGTAATATTGTTGTATTTCACTTTACCCTCTTGTTAGCATTTGCCTTACCACTGTTACCAAAGTTGACAATAAAACCTCTTGGATCTGAGGCTTTTGCAATGGTACACCATCTCCTGAAATTCACAATGGGAGATCTGCATAATAATGTGCCTCATAGGAATCAGTAGTAATAATATGGAAATGTTAAAAGTTAATTTAAGGCAATTCCACCTTAAGCTCAGATGAAGGTAGCTGTTAATAGGATCAGCCTTATCAACGTGTTATGGTTAGAAATCTTTTGTTTTATGTCCATACCTGTGCAATTAGCACTGGATATTTCAGTGAAGATGTTAGTTGCCTAGCTGTCATGTTGACCTTGCTTTGACACATGCAGCCTCTGATCTAGAACAATAGTAGCCCCTGTTGGGTCTAGGCCCCCACACTTTTTTTTGTAATCTGTTATAAAATGTGAAAGGTACGTGGTGGTTTGTTGGGAAATGCCAAGAATCATTTTCAGTTTTAATCACCGAACCACTGGTGTCTAAACTCTGTGTGGTGTGTTATTTGTGTGCCACTTTTGGATGGAGGGTGCTATTCCCTTATGGGCTAGCCCTGAAGTCTTGGAGAGTACTTTGGTCTAATAGCCAGGTGCTCTCCCCTAGTGGGAGTGTCTCTTTGGGATAGCTCCCAGCTTGTTGGGACCAGCTTAGGCGGTCCAATAGGGAAAAGGCCCCCTCTGGCTTCGGCAAGTAGGTCCACTTCAGCTTCGGCTGGATGGACTTAGTACCCAGCCCTAGTCTGGAGCCTCACTTCAGAGGGTCTGGGGAAATTGGGTGGCCCTTCCTCTTTGGAGGAGGGATCACAATAGTACCCCAGTGCACATTTTTTGTGGGGTGTTTTTGCACTTTCACTTTTTTATCGAGCACAGTGTTTTTGTTTAGTGGATCACGTTTTGCGAGATTCGATAAAAAAAAACAAAAAACTGGTGTCTAAACTCTGCAGGAAAATGTAAAAGATGCTTCCCTTAACTACCATTGGTACTTCTGTGCTTGTTTCTACATATCAGAATGGCAATGCCTGGTCCACAGATGGCTTCCTAGGCTATGTTTCCCACATAATTTTCACTTCTATAGGACCTAGTACATAAGGCACGATTTGCACTTCCCATCCAATATTTAATTCGATAAAATTACCAAATCTAAAGGAAAATCAGCAGATGAATGTTCATAGGCAGTTTTTGGATTTTCAATTGGACAAAGATGGATCAGACATATTGGAAAATAATAATTAGAAACGACACAAGTACATATCCAAAGAGAATTACAACCATTTTCTATCCTAACAAGGAAGGACAGAATATTGTGAAGGTTTCTGGACTTCTGATAGGTTGCTTATTGGATTACTCGGTCATGCTCAATATTGGCAGCGATGTGTTCATGTGTACTAGGCATAAGATTATATCTTATACAAGATCAGCAAAGAAGAAGGCTGCTGTCTACATTTTTTTTATGTCTGCGATGTTACTAATTTATTTCCAGGCCAGAAAACGTCTTTTCCTATTGTGCACAACGTACTTCATTGGTTGCCAGTGAATTTACATTGTTGGGGTAAATATTAATTTAGCAATTTTAAGGTGTATACCCTTAGCTGACAAATGCACTTTTAAATTCGAGCATAGTAACTTCTAATTTTTGTAGACATTTTTTCTAGTTTGATTTCCTAATTTATATTTGCCCATTTTTGCGAAGCAAGACTCAAGTGTATCTACTGTGCTCTGAGGGTAGTGTTTTTATAAGTTTGCAGCCTGTTGACATTCACAAACTCTATGGCTTTTAGTTTGTTCTGTCTATTGTCTGTTCTTTCCTGCTCACACCACATGATCCATTGAGCTGCAGAGACCCTCACAACAGAATGTCTGATAGATGTTACCTACCCCGCTGTGTACTTTTCTTGTCTTGCTTCTGTACATAGCTGACCCTTAACTTGATCCTCACCAGCATCCACTGTTGTCCTTTTTTACAATCTACAGAGGTGATTGCTACTTCAGGCTGATAACTCATCCAAAATTGTATTATTTTATATATTTCTGTACCTACTATGTAGACTGGAATCAGAAAGTGTATTTCCCACTAAAGTTTCATTCTACTGTGCTGCAACTAGTAATATGCTGTGCTTCTGAAGAGAACTGTATAAAACCTATTTCTTAGGTTATAATAAGAATTTCATAGATTCCTGCTTTATTGTCAGCTCCCATATGGTCTGCAGCTTGCCGCTTCCTTGACAGTTCTCTCATTTTAAACTACACCTCCAGCTTCCCGCTTAGCTCCACTAGACTACTGTTCAGGGCGCTCCCTCCCTGTCTCTATTACTTTTGAGATGTGTAAGTCTGATTGAGTCCATGCTGCGTATCTTCTAGCAGGTTTTTTTTCCACCACATATTCATCCAACTCTTGCTCTCCATGTCCTAGGGCTTTTATAGCTACAGAATTTCAACTATTCATACCACATGAGCTTGCTTTATCAACATGAAACTCTCTAGGTTCTACGTGTTTTTTTTCTGCAGAATGTATTGATCATTGGGTGCCATGAATCCTCTAGGACGACCAAACTTTGTCTCACTAAGCAAAAGATTCCAAAGAATTGTGCAAAGTGTTAATGTTATTTAAAGGGGAATTCCAGCTTAAGTTACATGGTGCTCAAGTAGCACAAACATGGCTATGTTACAAAAAGGGGAAGAAAGAATGGTAAGTGTTCCTTCTTTTTTCATGTTTTTATTTTATTTTGCCTAATATTTATTTTACATTCTTTTGGTATTTTCAGCTGCTTTTGGTTACAAGATTTTTTTATCAAGTTTTGCCTGATGCAATGAATGCAATTGTGGAGTTATACTGGATGCCCAGGTTGACATCCAGTTGGGATTGCAAAGCAGGACCAACATCAGGAGGGAAAACAAGGTACTTCTGTAGTGGGCCCCAGTCAAAAGAGTTGATTTCTGCAATGCTAGAACTGTTAGATATCTATGCTAGACATATAGGGCCTTATTTATTAAATATCTCCAAAGGCTGGAGAGAATACACTTTCATCAGTGAAGCTGGGTGATCCAGCAAACCTGGAACAGGTATTTGTTACTAATGTTATAATCCTGGACCAGATTGATTGTTTTGCTGGATCACCCACCTTCACTGATGAAAGTGTATCCTCTCCAGCTTTGGGGAGCTTTAATAAATCAGGCCCAAAAGGAGAGGGGCCCAGGAAATGTTCCTAGAATGGGGCCCATGCATTTCTGATGGCAGTCTCGATGCCAAGGCTACCTGGAACACATGCTACAAGTGTCAATGAGCCATTGAAGTCAGCCATGGGACGTCTACAAGTTCTCCTGAAGCTTGTCAAGGGACTATGCCCATAAACTACCAACAATAGAAGCTGCCAGTGCTGGGTAAAGTATTCATTAAAAACAAGTTTTATTTAATTTTGCAGCTGGAAGTGCTGTTCAAAAGAAACAAATGTTTAAAAATTGAGTTTAAACCTGTCCAGTGGTGTTGTCGGATGTGAAATCTCTTTTCAGAAGCAGTAGCGACAGCAGCTGTCTGCTGTATGCAAACATTACGTTCTATTAAATGTGATTGTCTCCCATTGTCTGCTAGTTATCCTTCGTTCTCCCTACCAGTATTAGCTTTATGCCACCAGTACAAGCTTTCCTTCTGAGCTCAGTATCATCATGTATTAGATCTTGTGTATTCTCAGCCATCTGTTCCTAGCTGATGGAGGAAGGCTCAGTATACCATCTCTACACAGTAACTTCATTATAGGAGAATAAAGCTTGATCACAATGAAGCTCAGATGCAGCCTTGTGAGTTTGTACAGAGATTCTTCTTCCGAACCACTGAAATGCCCTTGGAAATGTTTTCCTTTAACTATTTCACAGCAGCTGCCTGCCTCATCAAACCTTCATGAATAATCAAATCTCATTTCTTTTCCCAATAAGCTGCCTTCGGGGGGAGATATTAAGTCTCCAGGTAATTTTCCATGAACCTTTTGCAACTGATAAAGAGTTTATAAATGTGACTCCTGAGTTTTCGCAGCATACTTGTCTTTGCCGTTGCTAGGATCCCACTCCACGTTCACATCTACTTGAGGCTTTTATAATTGCTGGTCCTTTAATCAACCCATAGAATCTTTTCAATGTCACTTATGAATCACAGTGTTTCAGTACTAGAAGGTCACAGAGCTCTCTATTCAGTAACACAAAAAATTATGTGTAAAAACAGACACTAAAATCATCATTGTTTTATAAATTTATCATCTTCCAATAGCATGGAGTGAATTATAAAGCAAATTAGAGCTCCATCATTTTAAGAGCACATGTCAAATACAAAGCTCAATGTCACCGTGTAACCTCTGCTGCCTTACATACAGGGGAAATAAATCTACCTGTTGTGTAAAAACAAACATAAGATTGGGATATTCCCAAATCTCTTTACACATGCAGGTCTGTGCTTCATCTTCTGTGTGTGACCACATTTCCTTTTCATATGTGACATAACACAACATGATGGAAGCTCAGTAAACTAGTTATTGGTGAGCACATTTTTTTTGCTATGATTACCCTTAAGCCCTGTTCAGCTTTTTGGTCACTGGAAACAATTTTTTTAGGTTGGTTTCAGTGACAGCGGAACAAAGAAGTTTTGTGCACAAAGAATTGTCCTGTTTTTTAAAGAGGGAAGGGACAAGTGGCACCCTGCTGTACAATTTATGAATGGTGTTGGGGGATCACTGTACACATGCTACATTTTTGCCAGAGATGAGCACAATTGTTCTCGGGACAATCATCTGACGTGTGTATGTAACTTTGGACTGTACATTCCTGCTTGTCTTGACTCCTATACAGAAATGCAGTCTAAAAGGTGAAACACAAAGGAGCATCCTTACCGGCCTCCACTCCAGTTCTGATTGGCCTCCCTCCCTGATTTGTGAAAAAAAGTAAAATGAGTAGCAGAACACTGATGAGCTCTTCTCTTTCTTCTATCAGCATGCCTCTTTTTAGGAAGCTATCACAGCTATGTGCAGTGCAACTGTTTGACTGTGCTGCTTCTCCCCTTCCAAATCCAAGCTCAGTTGTTCAGATAACTTTAAAGGATAACACCAGGTGACTTTTAGGTACTTGCATTGCAAATACATTAAAATGATCTATTGATACATACAGAGCTGATTTGTGTCTTTTATCTAGTCTACATCTAGAATTTAGATAAATAAAAATCTAGCCACATATAAAAGACAGATTAATGCAGCTCAGAATAAATGATAAATCAATAAATGAGGTTCTGAAGGTAGGCAACATACATATGTGAATCTGACCTAATATCAGCCTCTTGCGTTGGCTTTGAGTGTAAGGAAGAAGGAGCACAATAAACCAATTAGTTTGAGTAACGAGGAGATGATCTAATCACTGTTTTGTTTCTCCTTTTACTGTCCAGTAACAGGCTGGGATTGCTCTAGGATGGTCTGGACACAGAAGAAGAAAAAAGTATTACAGAGAACAATCTTAGGACCAAAGGGACATTTTGTAACAAAATCAGCCTTTTGTTGTTTTATCTTTAACAAGCTATTTGTTTTCATTTTACTTGTTCTGACTGCAGTTCTGATTTAAACTTACTACACATAACAGGGATTTAATCTGGTTTTGATGGGCTAGTACACTTTGCCCATTATCCCTGTACTTTGTTGGGATATACAGAATAAGCCTGTTGGGACTGTTACCTGCAGCAAAACAGCGCCTGATTTGTTGCTGCATGTACCATCAGCATTTCTTATGTTCAGTAAGATTTTGGCTCAGCTGTTCATCTGGATTCTCCTAAAATCTCATTCTCCTGACTGCTTGTGGGTAGGAAGCTAAAATACATAGTAAAGGGGTATTTATAACAGCATGTAGGACTCGGACAGGGATGGTGTCTTCATGGATGTAATATGTTCTTTAAAGAAAAGATAAACAGACACACAAAATGAAAAACTTATGAGGATTAGATTAGGATTGGAAGAAATACACAATATTACAATCCTACACAAATAGGTGAACCCATAAAAACAAAAATTGATTTATTTAGCATTATCAGGGCTGCTCCTTCCATGAGAAACTTGCACCATGTTTACATCAGCTTAGAGTAGCATACATTTTAATAACATGTCCAAAAAATGTATTACTGTAAAGCAATCACTTAGATTTAAATTTTCATTCTCCAACTGCAAATGATACAGCAGTGAAAAACTGGCCAGAAGCAGGGCATTTTTTTCATGGAGGGGTAATATGCCAAAAGGAACTACTGAAAAGGAGCACAGACTTTTTCTTACCTTATGAATTAAAAGACTGCAGGTAATACAGTAGTAAAAAAAATGGCCAATTGTAGGATATTAAGAAGTAGGAGGAAACTGCAACTACCGCTGACCAGCAGACAAACAGTTTTTATGGATAGTATGCCCTAATTGTATTTATCTACAGAGAAAGAAGGGTGTGGTGAATGTTAATGATATAATGTAGTTTTGGTGCAAACTGTTGCTGCACCTATTCAGAGGCATGCAGGGAACAAATGGCTGCTTGAAGATGAGATGGCAAGTAATAAATATATGCTGAGATATGAGTACCTTATCGTAAAATTAAAAAAGGCCGCAAAAAAGGGTTTGTGCTCAAAGCAGTCACAATAATAATATGGTTACCTTATGGACCATAAAAAAACAAATTTGCATGTACCTTAAATCTCAAATCTGCAGGATTTGTCTTGAATCCATGGTGGCAATGAAAGTAAAGCAAATCTCTTATTGTGACCTTGCAGAGTTTCCACATGTACCCCATGTGGAACTTTCCACATGTAACCCAGTACTTGAACCTGAGATGGGATGATCTATTGCATACAGCAGACTTTAAAGCAATGATCGGTGCTCCAAAGGACTAAATTGCTATTTTCCTAAAGGAGCAGCTGCAGGTTTAAAGGTGCACCAATACTTTAAAGGTTTAAAAACTAAGATCAGTGGACCAATGTATCACCAGTGCACTGAGACTCAACTTAAGGTCCCAATCCATACATTGTTAACCAGTTTTGTGATCCCACATAAAGCAACCATAGCCTAATTAGTGCTGAAATAACAACTACATTTCCAATTGTGTCATACCTGACATAGCACAGAAGCTGTATTTTCTCCCACTGAAAGTGAGAACATGTTCTATGTGATAACTAGCCCCTTGTAGACCAATCCATTATTTTTTGTATTCACCCAACTAAGATATTAGATCTCATAAGAGCTAGACTGCATCAGTTTCTAGTTTCGGTTCAATAGCATATGCATTCAGCAAAGGAAGGGTACACTGATTGTTCTTTTTTACATTGTATATGATGTGTGTTCAAGCATCTCCTTTTGTACTCCAATCTTGTTGACTTTTTACTTTATTCTTATAAATGTATATGTAGCAGCTATACAATGCATATATAATACATCAAGGACAGTGCTGAAGCTGTCCATGGTACTACAAAGTAACATAATTAGTGCTGCTAAAATGGCATATGCAAATCTGGAATGTGATAATTATATCCCTATGTCTCTCGGCGTGATCTTTACATGTGGTAAGAAGGCACATTAATCAAATTGTCCAAAACACCATGTGTGATAACCATGTTATCTTCTAGATACCCAGCTATCCCTAAAGTAAATCATTTCAGAGTTCTTTATCCAACCGTGAAAAGCTCTGTTACTTTTAACAAGACTTGGATATGGTGCACTGGTAAGAAACTTGATTTTAAATACCATTGCTTGAAACCTTTTATATACATAGCCATAAAAGCTCTGATCCTAAATAATGCCAAATACAATGCACAGACAAGGATATATTTGGCTACCATAAGGAGTGATAATAATGCACACAGCAGTGGTGCACATTATAGCTCACAGTTAAGCTACGTACACACGTCAGATTTTTATCGCCCGATAATCGGCATCGGTCAATTATCGGGCGAAAATCTGCCGTGTGTACAGTCGGTGTCGTCCATCGTCCGGACGACCGACCTACCGGATCCACGGACGATGGACGACAGCCGATCCTAATGAAAGGGAAGGGGAGAGCGCGCAGCAGGGTGCCGCTCCGTCGCTCCCCCCCTCCCCTCTCCATAGAGCATGAACAGTGCTGTATGTACAGCACCGTTCATGTATCGTGCACTCCCTTGTCGTTGGAAAGGATCGTGAAAGATCCTTTCCAACGACAAAAATTGGAAGTGTGTACGCAGCTTTAAAGTTTTCTAACCCGTGTGTGATGCTTTATTTCAGTAGATGAGTGCCGGCATCACAAAGCGGGTCTCCTTATCCTTTCTTCTATTTTTTAGCTATAAAACTAAATAACTGTAATAACAAAGTGATTCCTACTCTGTATTAATTACAGGTAGGTTAAGGACATCTGATTTATGGACGACTCCTAGATACGAACAGGGCTTCCCTGCTCACTAATGTGCAGGATGGAGGCTTGGAGGCGGTGGTTTGCATGACTTACAGAAGAAATCTTTTGCTACACACAGCGAAGACTGAGCCCTTCTGCAAGCTCTTGTAACTCTTTAATGAGCAAGAGAAACACTGCAGTTGTTTCCTCATGCATTTCTTCTGCATTTATTAAAATAATGTACCTGTTCCAACTTACATACAAATGCAACGTAAGAACAAACCTACAGTCCCTATCTCGTATGTAGTTTGACCTGGTATCAGCCACTGGCAGTTGAGTGTACATCAGAGCTCATTGAGAGAGGGATAGATGCAGCACAAGGAGCCAATGAGTTGTGTCGTGCACATTTTTTTTCGGAAAGGGAAGCATAGTGACACAAAGAGCAGCTCATCCATCTTCTGCTTTTGTGTCAAATTTGTGATCAGTGGATGACTGACACTATCAACTATCAATGTATTATATGCAACCTTCTTAGTGATCTTAAAATACACATAAAAACAACCTTGCAAAGGAGATAAATACCTCCTTCTTTGGCTTTTAAGCTGGCGAACACGGCTTGGCTCAAGGAATTATTGGCTTAAGTTTGTGCGGAAACAGGAGTGTTAATCTTACATTGTCATCTTACAGGAGTGACGATCTGCCATACCCTCCATAGGGCAAAGAGTGTTCCTGTGTGCTGTTGTGACATGGGGGTCAGCAAAGGAGTGAATAAGTGCTACAGGTATCCAGTGTATCATTAATGATACAGTCAACTTCCTGACTATTAGTTAAACTGTTTTGACTGTATTTTGTAAACTGCCCCAAACAGAATTTGAACTTCTACGCTTCATTTTGCCCTTGGATCTTTTTTTGTCCAAAATAGAAAGTCAGAAAGTATGCTTTGAATATCATAGACAACTGCTTCAAAAGGTTTGATGAACATAAAACATGCTGGATCATGTACTGTACAAATAGAGAAGGTTTTATTTAGACACAGGTAGAGCTAAACACGTAGCTCCAGTTCTGAGTTTGAAGGCTTTTCACTTGCAATGCCATGGGAGCCCAGGTGCATTGATCATATGAACCTGTGTTTCCATATCCAGCATCAACTTTTTTCATGTTTGTTTAACACAATGCTGATTTTGGAAATGCTTCTATTGTTAAGAAAATACTTGTTCCCCGGTTTTCGTAGCAATATTGCTTTAGTACTTTATAGGGGTGTGTGTATATGCGCAAAATCAACATGCTTGAATTTGAGATGGTTAAGAATTCATTCTGAGCTGCTCCTTTTCCTTTGATCTTGTTACTTACAGGTCAGTATCTTCAGACCATAGACATACAGGAAACTAGCATTTTTCAAACAAGCAAGACGGGCAAACTGTACACCAATTATCTCTAATGTAGAATAAAGTGCAAAACAAATCACCCCTAAGGACCAACCTCCTCTGATTCTTCACCCAGCAACAACCTTAATCATGGAGTAGTATTTTCAAAAGGGGGTCAACAATTGCAGCCTTCTAAATGACCAAGTCTTGTCTAAATCATAGGTAATAATTTGTAGAGCAATCCAGTTCCACTTCACACCAACCCAGCTTGTTATTATTTGTGAAGTAATCTAGTCCAGCCCTAAGTGCCTGTGCTCCTTTAATTAATGGGGCAGCACTGTATATTATATTGTAAATGCTGGATTATTAAAATAAAATAATATGTTGAAATCGGCAATAATGTAAAAACCAGCATTGATATATTGGTTAAACTTACATTTTTTTAAGTAACCTTTTCTTAAATTATGCTTGGGCTTGGGGTTTATTAAACTATGCTTGGGCTTTCACTGTATCTGGATTATTTTATAAATGTTCAAAACTACCCAAATAGAAGAAATTTAGTTGAAAAAAAATATACCCAGTAAAAAAAATCAGTGTAAGCACAATAAATGAGATATAGACGAATGAGTCTTGGCGAAAGCTATACAACACCTATTTTAATGAAGTGTACAGGGAACGCAGACATAAGCTACAAATGAGGTGCTTGGAGCATTTTAACTGAAAGGTATCCATTTTGATGAAAGAAAAAAAACATTGTTTCCGTTGTTTGATTTTTACAGGGATGTATATAGTAAATGCTTTTTAAAAATATAAATATCAGGTAAATAAAAAGAAGTCTATTTTTAAATCATTTTATCTAAAATTTACCCAACTTTTTTCCCCCAAATTAAATAGTTTTCACATTGGATACAGTTAGAAATGAGTGAATTGACATTTATTGAAAATGTATATATTTTTTATTGAATCCTATGTGAACAAATATGTACATTTGGGGAAAAAAAGTTGGGTGAATTTGGATTGAAGCTATTTATAAATCAACCCCTTAATGTCTAAAGTATTAGACGTATACATGGTTTGGAGGAGAAATTCTACATAGTTCAACCAAAACTTCCTATGCTGGTCAAGTACAACCAAAACATACAACATTGAAAAGTTGCATCTTCAGAATTCTAAACCAACAGTTTATTCGGAGGAAGTCAAAAGCTCTTATAAAGCATCCCATCCACTATGGACAAAATCATTCATAATTCCTAGGTCATCTGATCTGGCACTAAGCAGGCGCTCGATTGGGTAAGGAACCTTCTGTGAAAAACAATGTGGTGATAGGTTTGCATTAAGGGGAAATGCGATTAGATCCGTTTAACTTTCCTTTTTAGTCTGAGGCCGTCCATGTCCCTTTATTTATTTTATATGTGTACGGCTGACTCTGTCAGTCCTGTTGTTAACGATAAGAAAACTTTTTTTACTCCAGTTCAGAACATAGACTCCATATCTCTGTCCCCAATCAAATTAATAGAAAATCAGATGGTGAGGATGTAATAGTTGGGTTTCAATTGGAAAAGGGGGGAATACAGCAGTGAAGAGGATGGCACAGGACACTCATTGCCACACATTATTCCTTCTCAGAGGCAATTAACAGCCTGGAAAGTAGACACAATAAATTGTGGCCAACATTAAAATTGAGGGTTTGGTGAATTTATTCATTACAGCTAACATGTTGCCAAACAAGAAGACATTGATTTATCTTGTACAAGATATGAGCTGTGAGTTTATACTGTCCTTATTTTAATGAATGAGTTGTTTTCAGCTAGCAATTTTCACTGTTTATTAAGTAAGGCTGTCGGGTGCAGAGCGGCACCAGACACACTCAACAAAATAAAACTGTCATTTTGCCTGCCATTTTGTAAGTACTATCTCTGATGTGCTGATATAACAAGCTGGTTTTAGCTAACCGCGAAAAATCCAATTACTCCATTACCTGCATAAAAATAAACATAGCTTTACCAGGGCAAAATTATTTTGGAGAATATCTGTTATGCCATCTCTAAATTGGTTAGATAAAAGGCTGAAAGGTTTTCACAGGAGAATAAGGCTAGTCACTTACAAGAAAATCTCTCTTGCAGAACTGTGACTTAGGTGATCTGCCTGTCTATTGCAATAGTAGGACCACTGCTTCTCTTTGTGTAACTTACTTGTTGTGCACACGTATAAAGTTGATCTTTGTTTTAAAATATTCATCGATAGCAAAAAAGTAATGGCACCATCACTGCACTGTGGGAGGGACACAGTAGGTTCACCCACTTTAAGCTAAATGCAGAAAACTACAGGTACAAGACCAGTTACCCGGCACAAGGAGATAAAGCAGCAGTGACCAGTCCTTATTGCAGGAAGAGAAATCATAACTAGGGATTACTGCACACAAATACACAGAGCACACCAAGATTCACGTATGAATTGTATGTGTGTCCTGGAGTTTAGCTTAGGTAGCTTTATTTAGTTGTCTCTCTGAAAAGTTTTGGCCATATTAGTTCATTTGGAGAATTTCCAACAAGCAATTGCTATCCGGATATTGAATTGGGTTGTTGTATTGGGGCAGAATCAAGTGCATGTTTTGTTGGGTGTCCTGTGGAAGCAGCCTATTCAGCTTCAAGACCCTCAACAAGCCTCAAAACAAAAAAAACATACCTGAACAATTTTTGGATAATGCACCACACAAAGCAGTCCCAAATGTGGGTTGTGGTGTAACGTGTGTGTGTCTGCTTTCACTATATATGGTATATTTGGTTTTACTATATTTGTTTTTGGAAGCCATAAGGAAGGAGAGTTTATTCTCTACCCTCATCCTATTGATGAAGCCATGGAACAGGACATCTACCTGCATGAGTTCTCTCTACGACCCAGTGCATCTTAGTATTGGCAGTACTCAATCAAGTGGTGCAGCATTGAATGGTGACACAGCAAGGATCTAATTATTTTTGCACAGGACAAGAAAACAATAAAACTTTTTTTTTACTGCTGTCTCTGGAGCTGATAATGAAAGAACTTTTCTAGATGGTAGCAGATAATACACAAGAAGTAAAAGTTTTTTTTACCATCCCACTATCCAATATATATTTTAAGGATGAGTGGAAAGGTTCTGGGAATACCAGATTACAAAACTGAATTTGCCACTAAAATCGCTTTGTCACAAAATCCTGGAACTGTCTCAGCAATCACAAGCCAGGTGGTTTCATCATTAGCACGCTCCAACATCTGTTGTGAGGATTGATAGGTTGCTGGTGGTAAAACGACACCCTTGTGTATAACACCTAGATCCCAGTCATTAGTCTACAAGGAGCCTACAATGCCTGCAAAGACACTACAGCAAACTGCCCATCAGGTAACGGGAAGGATATGTGACAATTTGTTGAAATAAAGAAACCGCCAGATCAGAACAACAAAATAATAGGAAAAAAATTCTCATTTTCGGAACAGAAGGGAACTGGCTGCTTTTTAACGAGTGGCAAGTTCATTAACGGGGCCAATGTTGCATTAATAATGTCACTGCAGCAGCTTTTCCCTTTGCTGATACACTGCTCCATTAACCCCTTCCGCTCACAATGCATTGTAACTTCTGCTCCATTAACTTTTTCATACTTAAAAGACCCAAAGGAAATCATCTTGTACATATCTAAACAAAATACATATCTAATATTGACATTGTTGATTAAACCCATCAGTTTGGTGTGGTGCTCAGCAGAAAAAACTTTATATTTTACGATGAAGAACTTGTTGCAAGGAGCAGTCTACCAACAGACTCCACACCCTGATTTGCTAATCTGTTCTTTGGCTAAAAACCAAGTCGGAAGAACAAAGAATTAGCCCACATTAACTGGGCATAAAGAGATTAGACAAAGCATAAAGTACAACATGCCCAGTGCTCCCCATTCCTTTTCTGGTGTCCATGATAAATGACCTACAGTTCTGGAGGTCAAATGGTAAATGCCAGTTCTACTCTCCTTATGGACAAACTCTGCTCAAAAGAATCTCTACTGCAAGATGGCTCTAATATAGCTTGAATCTTTCCCCACCCAGACAATGTCAACGATGAACTTTTGCAGCTGGGCTTTTCATTTACCAGCCTATTTTACAAAAACAAAGAACTATAGTGGGTAAATTATACCACCAGATTTTTTCAGACAATAAAAAAAACTAGCATTAAAATGGAATCAATGTGAACATTAAAACAAATGTTCCTTAATGCAGAAGTGACAGGTGATGTTTTTTTTTTGCAATAAATTAAACTTACAGTACCTGCCTGATTACATTTCATAAAAATAACTCTCCTGTCTTGGCCTCATCATAGGCCTCGCCATCTTCAACCAGTCCTTTTTCAGGTTCTGGATTTTTGGCCCTCTACAATGGTCAGGCCGGAATGAAATTACTCCCATGAATGTGCAGGAGCTCATTCATTCTTGGCATCCCTGTTGGCTGCCAGGGTGCCTGGAATTGTACTTTCCAAAGAAGATTGAGAACGAGCAGATAATAGATTGCATATCCCTTTTGGGTGGTGGTTTAAAACTCAAAAAGTGAAGATTTCCTATCTTACAGGCTACCTCTAAAAATGTGCCTGAGCATTTACTTAAAAATCGAACGTTTTGCTTTTAAATTCTCATGAAAAAGTGCAATGCACTTCCTGTGCCTACCGCCTCCTAGCTGTATATCATTAGTGTGAAATCTTAGGCATTTGTCTTGACTGACTGCTAGTGTTGAATTGAAATGTGGACTGCAAACATCTTGCTAGTGAGACCCCGAAATGCGCTAGCTGCTGTTTTTGTGATGTTTTATGTGTCAAATAAGGATAACTACTGGACTTCTCTAAGCAAGTGTGGTGCTTTTACTTGCAACATTTCTTTTAAATTTAACAGTGCAGAACAAAGCACGGTCAGCAATAGAAGAAAGATCAGCTGAAGAAAGCCTACAGGCAAAACTTGTGACCAGTCATTTGCCTTCTGCTTGCCATTTGGGGGAAAAGATTTCACTGTTCCTGGTAGAGAAATAAAGGATTAAGCAACGTTGCGTCTGGATGTATTGTTAAAACAGGTATTGTCAGCATGTGACACTGCGGATTAAAAGTTAAATTCTACCCAGAACTATATTATAAGATGTTAAATTCCATCGCCCAGAACCATATCATAAGATGTTAAAAGATTAAAGAAATTGTAAAAGGAAGTGTGATAAAAATATAGGGGTCTGTATTTAGATTATAAAATATACTCTGCTAATATGAAAAATAGTTATTGCTTTGTTTGTTTGCATGCAAAGAGCAGCACCTGAAACTAGAAACAGTCAGAGGGATGACCCTGAAAGCTGAAGAGAGCCTTGAAGGCTGGACAAGAATCCAAGATGGTGGCCAGTCATTTTTGTGCCATAAATATTAGACACGTGGTTAATTCATCCCATTACCTGTTTGTGAACTCTTATGCTTATGCTTATGCTTATATGGACTTCCGAGTATACGTTATTGGACAATCAGCTTAATGACAATTAGATAACAGCTTAAACCCTCCTATACAGAAATGATTCTGTATGCCTATAAAGATGGATGTTTTTCCTTGTGCTTTAACTGCTGCCATGCTTTAACTGTTAAGTATTTGAATTTCTCTGTTGCAACAATAAATCTGTTTGGAGACCCCCTAAAAGAACCAGACAGAAGCATCCTATGTTACCTGATTGAGAGTCTGGAGTTATATAACAAATGTCCTTATTATGAATGCTTTTAAAAGTCATAAAGTCATTTCTCCAAATCAAGGTCAAACTATGCCCATGGAAGATGCCATGGGTAAATGAATTAATAGTTAATCATCAGTCTTGCAGTGGGTGTGCCTGTTCTGTAAGATAATAGGTTAAAGCAAGGAAATTGTGTTGGAAGGAAAGTGAATATCCCCAAGACACCAAACAGCAGCAAACAAATGAGGCAGTGGCTTGTGGTTTGAAAAACTGTAAGCTCCAAAGTATTAATCCAACAATCCAAATGGCTACCTTAGTAATGGGTTTTCAGAACGTATCCAAACAATAACAGCCATGAAAGTACCTAAATCACGTTAATCCAATCACCTTGGTGTCATGTAAGGAGTCTGGGCAGGTGATGTTTGTCCAAGAACATGATAGGAGGTATATATGTATGTAAGGGAAAATCCTTACATTGATTGAGATTGAGTAATTAACTAAAGGAGTGGTAAAATGTCACCAATACAGAACAAGTCCATGACAAGACTACTAAGAAGGAGAACCTTTAAAATGGTTTAATCCAGTGTATGCTATTCAACCCTATAGGACAGTAGGGATGGTTGGATCACAAGGGATCTACATAACTTTATTGGTCTCAGAAGATAAGTACTTTTATTAATACTCCCAATGTAACACAAAATATTTCCCACTTTTAGGTCCTAGGAGGCAGATAAGTAAGATATGATTCAGGGCTAACGTGTTGCTACAAATCTAGATCCTATGACAAAACTGTGTATCTATGTTCATCTGTCCTCAAGCCGCAGGCAAAAAAAAAAAAAATTCTTCGCTAGGCCTACAACACAAGCATGTGCACCTGAAAGAATTCTAAGAAAGCAACACTTTTTATAATTATCACATCTAAAGAATATTGCATTCCATTCCATTAACTTCCTGATTCTATCTAAAAATACCATCAAGGGATTGCTAGGCTAATGAACTTCCTTCAGATAATCAACCACAAGGCAATTTTCCTATCGTGAAACCCCTTGCAGAGCAAACAGATCAAACAGCTTTCCATTGACAGGCCCGTTTGATTCGGTCCTGTAAATCCTTGCCTTGTTGCATCCTGGGAATAGCACGGCTGTCCCACAAAACATTTCCTAATGAAACTCTGCGCTGAAACACACAGCTCCTCTCATGGCCGAGGTGTTAATCACTGCTATCTAACAGACTTACGGAGGCTATTGCTTCATTAACCCCTGCTCCGTGTACCTTAATGGCTCCCGTGGTGATCTGAATGTGGTGCAGCTGCCTTAGAGCGCTCTCTCGGTCCATGAAATATGAAGCTGCCAGCTGGTGCAGAGTGTCCAGTGTGGGGGCCGAGTTGTTCCCACGTACTCCCGCCTCTCGCTTCAGTCTTCCCTTATCCACAAACATGGTGAGGGACTCTTCACCTGAAAACGCAGAAATACATAAGAATTAGAGATAATTATCTTATAAAAAATACTTTCACGTAACATAACATCTTATGGCAGCGTACAGTTTTCTGGTTTGAAATGAAAGAAATTACAGACATTGGTGGATCTGGGCAACTGCTCCATATTTTATGTCTTTAACCTCTTTATGGGCAATTATATTTTTAATTTTCAGTGGCATGTCAGTTTAAATAATATTATCATTTTTAAACTCTTTGGATGTGCAACAAGAGCTCAATGGGGATTCAGAATTTGTTTTTGTAGATTCTCAGGGATCCAGCTTTAGAGATAGTCTGATGGATGGTTAATAGGAACAAGTGAAAGTCTTAAGCTACATAACTACTGTAGGAACCTGGCAGGGTAGTCATTACTCTGAAGTTTTTGCAAGGGCTATATCAAACTTGGGGTTCACCACATTGTTCTACTATAGGCTCAAACATGCTCTCAATGGTTGGGAACCATTATGTGTACAAGTTTGCTGTGGTTGTGGTGGGTCACTGTATGGTTATTGAAAGTCACTTCTGGATGAACATACCTCTGAAGAAAGATTTACATCTCAGCCTCAACCTCACAAAAAATAGTTGTTATACTCTTTACCAATCACCAATAAAGTCTAGAACTAAAACTTTCATTCACTATATCCTGTAAGAAATGCATATGATTTGTTTTTATTCCATGATAAACAGCACTTTCAAAAACGCTATGTTTGTAAATTTTACAAACTTAGCGTTGGTTGCCAGGACACCCCGGAACATTCTGGCTTCCCCAGCGTTTGCCAGCACCAAATGAACTCCCATGCATTTGTGTGGGAGTTACATCTTCCCAGCCCAGGCAATCAAGATGCAGTTCTGCTTTATATGTTGTCTTGATTCTTTCCAAAACATGACCAGGGTAGTTTGGACCTTCTATCCCATCCTCTAACACCACTGGCAGAATCTCCGCCTCCCCCCCGACCCCCACTTGCTTACCAACCATTCCCCCACCATTAAAATACACAAACACCAATTTTGGACTTAAGTTGGCTCCCAAGGAGCCGTTTAATAACCATAATTAAATAAATTAACCATTCAAGTAAATAATAAATATCCAATAATAAATAAATGCCAAAAATAAACAACTCGATTTTACACTTTTATATGCAAGCATAAATTGGCATACCATACCACCCCATTAAATATAACCTAATTACCTAACAACCTAATTCCCCCTTTTTAATAATACACAACAATATCCCTAATGATATAAAACTCCAAACTCCTGGGTTAACACCCAAGCAACCAGGCTGCAGGTCTCAGAATGCAAAATCCGCACCCAACAGGAATTAAATTCTTCCAACATCTCCACCTTAACCCCTAGCGGCCCAGCACCGCCTCAGAAGCCATAATCATCCATTCACCATAAAGGGGGGATTCCACCAAAGAAGATCCCCCCCTGCCAAAATCCACCACTTTAACATGCACTGGATCCTTGCCTTCCAAGGCCCCAACCACTAAAACTTACCAAACATTCAAATTATAAAGATAACAAAAAGGGGTGGGTGGGGGGTAAACTTTCTTTCAAAAAGGGGGTCTCCTACTTCTGTTTACCCCCTTTTACTCATCCAATGCCTAATCCCCTCCTACCTTATGGTCCACATTAGCACAGCCCCTCCCAACCATTACTACATTTTATTAACCCTTAATAGCCCTGGGATAGGCCTCACACCCTGTCAGGTCGGTCCTGCGCCTAATATCTTAAGGCTACAGGCCTCTCTGTAGAGCGCTATTTATAAAGCAGTCAATCTGACATTTGTCAAACATTCTTTGGTGGAGAATCTTCCAAGTCCTTGGTAGTGATTGATATTCCACTACAGAATACTTGGTCAATATCAGATTTACCTTTGACTTTAGCTTTGTTACTCCTTTTTAAAACAGACTGTGGCTGTGTAGCAAAGCAGGCTTGGTAAAGAAGCGGTTTATAGACTTCAGTGGAAGGAGAACTCCACCAAGTATAAAATGAGAGTACTGTGGGAGGAATGCTATTACCTCCACAGCACCTGTATCAAGGTTGGGAGCTGTAAAAACTCATCTCGAAACGGTGCAAATTTACTACTCAATCCACCACTCAAAATTCTTGTAATTCTCCTATTGACGCACAACTTATCTGGACTAGTAAGGTATTGCAGGAAACTAAAAATCCAGGTACTATACTAGCAAATAAGCAATAAAAGACATTCATTGGATACATAACAGCATCCACATTTTTATATGCTTTGCTGATTAGGCTTTGTTTAAGCTTTGTTTCGGCCACCTATAAGTAGGTGAAACACATACCTGTAAAGATAAATGTTGGGATCATACCTACCATGATTTTCTGCATCGCTGGGTATGATGTCAATGTTGGCCAAGTTGAATCATTTGAATCAGGTCAAATCTCATGAGAAAATGCTCCAGTCAATTGCAAAAGCAACATCTTGCCGATTTCGTGTTCCGCAGGATTGTAACAAGACGAGCACAACATCATCCTTGCCTAGGCTCTGCTTGTGGAAGATAGGGGTAAGCTAGGTATAATTGTAACTTTATCCTTTCCTTGTATATTATTCCGCTACATATATAGTAGGTGATTTGGGTTGAGGAAAAGGGCCCAGGCCTGAGTAAGAAAATATTTGATTTTAATTGGAAAGTCAGCTTTAGGCTAATGAGGTCTGTTATAACAGGCTTCTTTCAAATGGGCTGCAAGTAGATCATGGGAAACATTTCACCTGCAAAGTTTTACCCGCTACAAAGAAAATTAAAAAATAATAATATGCAAAAGACTAAATTTACAAGCCGTGTAACTGTAATTTCTAAATCATCCATAAGGATCTTGATCCTAATTTGTTTTAAATTCATGGATTGAGCCTAGTCTTTAATTTTTACCTAAAATGTATATCTACCTAAAAAATATATATTTTCTTTTTAATATATTAGATACAATTTATGGGATTAAGTTTTTTTTTATTATACATGAATACCATCTGACCAGAGTTTATATAAACTCCCAATCCTCATAAACAGATATATCAGCCCTGATTATAGATTCCCAAGCTGTCAGCTGCAAGTCTGGGTCTAGGTCTGGGATTTCTGTAAAGTAAGCACGTATGTATTCTATCACATCACTTCAAGACTTGATCCTATCACTCTTGCTGCACTACTCTTAGACCGTACATTTGCTACCTCTTCAGATGTTCAAATTAATTAAGGAAATCTGGACTGAGAGAAATATGGGTCTTGCCACTGCTGAAGTCTTTCTAAGAACACAACGTCCCTGGCTATCTACGTCTTCAATACTTTCTTAGTCACTGACCTGGAACAGGAATGAAGATGAGAAATTCAGTCCAAACACCTGATCTGCATTTTTGTTCAAACTCGGAGCCTCAGAAAGTTTTTATGCCATAGAATTGGCATGACAAGCATTTTTAGGAGAGACCAGCAATGGCAGTCCAAATATTCTCTTAGTAGGTGGTTTCCTTTAAAGTGAGCTGTCACTGTACTAAAAGTTGGCAGACAAGCTATACCTAGCACATGTATCAGGACACTAAGTCGCACCATCAATGATATCACCACAAATAAAATTTTAAAGCTCCCAATATGGACACGCATTTCACCCTAATTGGGCGTGCACTAAGCCTCAATGACAAACCCAATTAGGGTGGAATGCATAAGAACGGGATTTTGTATGCCTATGCTGGAAGCGATAAAATTCTATTGGGGATGACATTATCAGTGTGCAGCAGTTACATGTAAAAGTGATTGAAGCTAGAGGGAACTTTGGGCTTGCCCACATCTACATCTGGCAGTACTGCTTTATATATATATTTTATATATTTATGTTTTGGAGCAGAAACATTCAGGCCTTCTATCTGCCTTCACTGCATCTTCCACAAGTTGCTGAGATACATCTGACACATCTAGGAGTACCAATCTCCAGGGTGTCGCATAGCTGTCATTGGTTATTTCTGCTACAGGAGACTGTTGGAATGTGCTGCCAATCCTATACTATACAATCAGCAGGCAGGGGCTATTTTCAGAATCATTCAGGCAATCTGGCGAGGGTACCTGGATCAATAGACTTTAAATTTAAATTCAGAAAAAGATCAAAGATTAAAAAATTCTATATTAGAGTAATATTTCCCATATATGTAGGTTATCTGTATTTAGATGTTTAGATGCTTTATGTTCTCATCCCTCATTCTGTTTAGCTAAAGTGATTCATTATACTTATACCCTCCATCAGTTTTTTGGGACAAAGATGGTATTCTGTTGGTGGAATACCTACCTCGGGGCTCTAGTATCACTGGACAGTATAATGTTAACTTCCTGTAGGCAATTAAGACGAAGCGCCGTGGAAAGTGGACCAAAGGGATCCTTTTTTTGCAGGACAATGCACGTGCGCACACGTCCACTGTTGTGGCTACCAAATTAAACACCCTGGCTTTCCAATTGGTCCACCATCCCCTATACTCACCTGACCTGGCCCCTTCGGACTATTATCTGTTTCCATATATGAAGAAACGCCTGAAGGGGCAAAGTTTTGAGGACACCTCTGATGTCAAAGATGCTGTTGAGAGCTGGTTTGCAGCCCAACCAAAGGACTTTTATTTGAATGGTCCAGAAAAGCTGCAACTATGCTGTACCAAGTGCATCAGTCTCAGGGGGGAATATGTTGAATAAATGTGTTATTTCATAACTCTGGCTCTCTTCTCAGCACCCCCTTGTATGTGAGAAACTGAGAATACCAATTTTTTGATGTTTTTTATTATGCACTTTTGTCTTGTGTTGATGTTTTTTCTTTTCTTGTGTATGAATTTAAATAAAGCCGGTAATTGTTTTGTTTTTTTAAAAGTTCTGTTGACCTCAGTAACTTATATGGTTTCCTTTGTTGTGTTAGACAGACAATTGCCTTGATGCAACCCAAATACAATGTGCAGACATGTTTTTTTTTTTACACTCCAAGGGTCCAAGATCAAGTGTGAATTCTGTACCCTTCATTAGGCAATAATGGAGGTAAATACTTCAGGGTCTTATATGATGCTGGCTGTAAACCTTTGTATTAAAAAAACAATTAGCAAGACACAGCATGTTTTTGTGCAATTGATCATTATTGAAACTGCCAAGGTCTGACGTACCATTGGAGACAATTGTGCACATAGCACCTCTGAGTCACATCGGTCTTGTACTGGTTTGACTCAGGTAAATTCTAATTTGTTGTTCCATTTATTGCACTTGGGGGGGCCACCTGACTTCAGTGCTCTGCATCAGTGTGCGCTATTAGCGGCTTTACCAGCGACTTACTGCAAATGTTTCCTCGCCTTTGAGCACCTATTGCATCCAAGGACCTAGAGATCATGACGAAGGGGAGAAAAACCAAGCAGGAACCGCTGAAAATGGGACAGCATCAGGTAACTGCTGACACACTAGTGGCTACACCTAGCACTGGGCTTCATACAATTGAAGATTTCCCTATACTTCATAAAGATCTGTCTCTCTCTAATATGAAGGCGATGATGCTATCATTAAAACACTCCCTCCATCAGGATATGACTTATATGTTTGTGCAGATCAAGCCATCCATTACCCACCATGATTAAAGGATACAGCACTTAGAGAAGACAATGGAGGAATTCTCTCATGCTCATAATGAGCTAGTGGTCGCACATCAAGAACATACTACTGAATTTCAGTGGGTTAAGCAAAAAATGGCTGACCTGGAAGATAGATCTCAAAGGAATAACATCATATTTAGGGGTATCCCAGAATCAGTATCTCAAGGAGATCTAATAGGATACCTTACAACGTTTCTTAAGCTTTTTTTTTTACCAACAGCCTCAGATTCTGATCTTCTGATAGATAGGGCACACAGAATCCCAAAACCAAATTTTCTAACACCTGACACAGGATGTGCTTACTGTGTGCACGTGAAGGAAAAATTGATGGCAGCTGCTAGAAAACCATCTACATTGCCAGAGACATAAAAAGAAAATCCAACTATTAGCAGACTTATCTCAAACCAATTTGCAAGCTAGGAAGAAATTAATACCAAATACTAAAATTTTGAAAGAATGGAAAATCCCTTATAAATGGGGTTTCCCAACGAAACTGAATATATCCCACATAGAGAGAAGTTACCTGATATCCAACACAGATGCTGGGATGCAATCAATGGAAAATCCATATGGATCTACCTCCACAACGTCAAATCACATCTTCAAGTCACATGGAATCAAGTTGGTCTTGAACGAGCGCTATTTGTGGTTAGATTTTTACACAGATTTGATTGGCTCCAACTGATATGTTGTTTAGGGTTACAAAGTTTCAATGCCCTAATTCTATTTCCACCCTCCAAATATTTCTGTAGCAGAGTTATTCTGCCCATTTACCTAGAATTTTTGACTAGGATGTTTTTACATGTTTCTAGTTTCTTTTTTCTATTTTCTATTTTTTCATTACCAGTCTACGTTCATCAATCCTATTTTAGGATGTGCAATACTTCACATGTGCCATGTGTAGTCTATAAAAAATGGGGATCCATTTTTTATCCCTTAATGTACGAGGTTAAATAGCCCCTTTAAGCAATCATCTCTCCTGAAGCAGGCACAAGTACGAAATGTGGTTGTTATAAACTGCCCCTATGGAATCCATATAGATTCCTGCACAGATACATGGCCAATGCAGATGTTAAAAAGAGAGGAGTTATTATAGCAGTGAAGGACTCGTGTCAACTTTCAAAATTATTACTCATCGTTGTATAACTTAGCTTCTGATGCAACAACTCCACAACCTGATGCTAATAAAATAAAATTCTTTTTAGAAAAGGTGAACTTACCTCACCTAACAAAAGAGCATCTTGAAGCTTTATCAGCTCCTTTTTCAAATATGGAAATTATTCTAATTAAATCTCTCTAATGGCAAATCCTTGGGAGCAGATGGCTTCCCAAATGATTACTACAAACTCTTCTCTTCCCAACTGATCCCACATTTAAAGAAAATCTTTGATTCGGCTGCTACTCTGGGTTCATTCTCTGCTGAATTGTTACAGGCAGTAGTAGCTACGATTTCAAAAATTGGTAAGGACCCATCAGACACGAGCAGCTATAGGCCTATTTCAATTCTAAATACTGATGTGAAGATTTTTGTGAAGCTTTGGGCTTAAAGATTGGAAGACATCACCCCCACCCTGGTCAAACCTGACCAGGTGGGATTTGTCAGACATACACAAGGCACCAGGCATTTAATTATTATTTTACAATATCTGGAGCTTCTCAAACAGCCTTCTCTGCTTCTTTCCCTAGACACTGAGAAGGCGTTTGATAGAGACCATTGGGGTTATCTGTCTGTGGTATTGGACAAATTTGGCTTTACTGGGTTTAATAAAATGGCAATTATGTCTCTGTACTCTAGTCCCTCTGCAAGAATCTTCACATCCGGGACTTTATCAATTCCTTTTCTAATTACAAACGCCAAACGCCAAGGATGCCCCGTTTCAGGTAATTTTTATACTGTTGCTAGAACCATTTGCAGAATACATACGTGTTATTTCTGCCGGTAAAAGTATCAAAATATCTAATAGGGCTCACAAAATTAGTCTCTTTGTGGATGATATTATGCTCATGTTTAACAATCCTGAACAAACACTGAGAACTATCCAGGATATTCTAAGCGAGTTCAGTGAAGTCTCTTATTATTCATATACCACAATATCTTAAACATCACATTATATCTGAGTTCCCTTTTGTGTGGGAACTAAAATATATAAAGTTTTTGGGGATTAATATTCTGCATCAATTAGCTCAATTATTTCAAAATATTTTCTTAACCTGCTGTCAACGTTGCCTAGAGAATCGGATCAATATAGAAGGAGTGAAATTTCTATGGCAGGGAGAGTGGCGATTGTCAAAATGTTCATACTACCAAAA
Organism: Pyxicephalus adspersus; assembly: GCF_032062135.1. Classification (NCBI taxonomy): domain Eukaryota; kingdom Metazoa; phylum Chordata; class Amphibia; order Anura; family Pyxicephalidae; genus Pyxicephalus; species Pyxicephalus adspersus. The sequence goes on along the minus strand of NC_092865.1, from coordinate 21,809,570 downwards.
ATGTTGTACCTTTTTCGCACTAATGTGATTACTTTGCCCAAAAAATATCCTACTACACTACAAAATATTCTTCTGTATTTGGAATAGGAAGAGGTCTAGATGAGCTTATAAAATACTTACTAGTCACAAGAGAATTGGCGGTATGGGAGTCCCGAATTTGTCACACTATTACGCTGCAACAGTTCTCTCAAAAATATTTTATTGGTGGCACCCTTCTCCGCACAAACTTTGGGCCGAGATGACGGCAACTACTTATAGCTACTAAATTGGGATTTCTCACACTGCCCGCCTCTTATCCTACAATTCAGACGACATTTAAGATATAGAGCACATCATCCACTCTGAAATTGTCTAGGTCACATTCCAATTTGACAGATATTAGTGTTTTGGAAATGCTTGTTCCCCAACTTTCCTTGTCAAAATGGATAATGTGTGATATTCTAGAACTGAGAGATATTCTTACCCAAATGGGAATTAAATCCTTTTCATCTTTGCAAACAGAATAAGATCTTCCCGACACAGAATATTTCTCTTACTTGAGATTTAAACATATTACCAAACTAATAAATTATTAGCAGAGATTAATGTAAATTTTTGTATTTTCAACAATTTCCTATATATCAGAAGTGTATTCCTAGATATTATAATGTGCTTAGTGAGAATTAAGAATTTTCATTATCTGTGAACATGCAGAAATGGTCCAAGGAGTTGGATAAGAATTTTTCTCAGCACTCATGGGCCAAAGCTATTAAAGAGACATATAAAGCTACCAGATGTGAAAACCATTGGGATCACTATCAGCGTATTATTAATTACTGGTATCTCACGTCCTATACATTATCTAAATTTTCTCCCACTAACTCAGCTTATTGCTGGAGGAATTGTGAAACGATAGGGTCACTTTCACATTTTTTGTGATTTTGTGGATGGACTAGATCTTATTGGAATCTAATATTCCAGGTGATATCTGACTTAAACAGTATGCATGTAAACATAGAACAATTTCCTAGCAACCTTAGGTCTGTATGTCATTCACATATTGCTCATAGCGAAATTACATATCACTAAAATGTGGAAAGATATTCAAATTCCTAGCCAAAGGAATGTTATTGAGGATTTAAACCTGTGCTGCGCATTTGAAAGATTACTAGCCTTTATTAATACTTCATATGAACAGTTCTTAGGCAAATGGAAAGTATGGTTAAAACACCCCAATTTTAATATTTTAGGATAAATGGGTATTCTGTTATGTTGTTGGTATTGTGACTATATATTTTCTATTGGTTCGTCAGACTGGTATTTAAGTCCAATTTGTTTCGTTTTTCTCTGTACTGCATTTTATTTTTTCTCCTTTCCTTTGTTTATTTTTCTGGATTTCCTGCTAATTTTTGAAAAACTTCAATAAAGACTAATTGAACTATAAAACAGAAGAACTTGTCTCAAATATAAAGCCTAATATTATAGAACTGCCTATTCTAAACTGTGTACAGGAAACTAGAATGTGTGAAAGGGTGACGAAATAGATGAATTGTTAGAAAAGAGGGACACATTTTTACCACCTCAAAGCAGAAAGTATTTTTTAAAAGCTCTAAACAAACTGAAAATGATTTTGAGCTTCTCATGGTTTTAATGCCATTTGCAATGTGATGTACCGACCCTGGTGTGTTTTAAAATATAAAAAGACAGCAGGCGACCAAAAACAGTGAAGTACACCAATAGCTGAAGAGTGCACTGACCCATTAAGACAATAAATTGTATGGCTGAATGATAGCTGTGTGCATATACCGATGCAGTAATTTTGAGACTGAAGTTTAGATCACAACTCTTCAATATCCAAGCCCATATTCATTAGGTATAGGTCAAAAGCAACTTTAGCACCTGTAAGGGTGGCTTCATTGTTTAATATTGATCTTATCACTTAAAAAGGGACTTTGGAGGTTTTCTTTGGAAACATGGTGGGACAGGACACATGCTAGGTTTAATAGAAAAGTCATTATGGAACTTGCGTGCACAATGCTTAGCAACAAAAGCCGCACTGCTTTTATCCATAGATGTGTCAGTTTGGATGCACATTGGACGTAGTATATGCATTTCCTGGAATATATCATTGCCTCTTAGAAGACCTGTCTTAACAGCATGCCAAGTGCTTTTCATTTAGAGGCCTTACATTATTAATCTCTTCTATTTCTCCCAATGATTTTCCTCGCCCACCCTTACTGTAATTGCAAAGAACTTCTACAAGCAAATTAATCATATATTAGCTATTAAGAAAATGTTTTTTTCCTGAACTGAGAACCTGCAAAGTCCAATACAATAAAAGCTAAAAGGACAGACTGCCTGAGTGTCACCTCTTCTGCTGCGGTAACATTTCTGACAAGTGTAGCGGATGTAATAGCGCTGATGAAATGTTATCCGCAGAGCTCCATACACATATTATGCAAACAAGCGCCTGCTCTACACTGGAGGGAAAAAGGGAGGGGGTGACAGCAGGTTAAAAAGGTGCAAGATATGAGAGGAATGGTGGGAAGAAAATGAATGACAGAAGGAAGGTGACAGAAAGACATGTAGATGATAGCTGCAGAAAAAAAAGGCAGCTATGGGCATAACAGGTTGAAATATTGCGGACATTCAAGTAGAGATTTAGGTTAAAGCTGAATTTCAGGCAAATAGCTAAATACACAGTTGAAATACATTTGTGAGAGATTTTATTTACCTGCTAAGAGATTTGTATCTCTGTCCAGCCAGTTCTGAGTTTTTCAAAGCCCTGACCATCAGCACATCCAGGCCTGTGATCTACTGCAGCTACGCCATATAGCATAGTCATCTTTCTGCAGCTGTGCAGATTACAAGGGGCTGATTCCAAATAAAAAGACTTCCAGTAATCTAATTTACAAGACACATGAACATGTGTTATTATATGACCACTGTAATTACTGTTTTATCTATCTGGAATTCAACTTTAAATAACCTATTTACTTTTAAGAACCTCCATTCCCGTGGTTTTTTTTTTTTTGTCAATCAACAGTTGACAAATACCAATGTGGTATACTTTATCAGTTTTTAAATTATCTGGCCTTCCAATCTTCTAAACTGGAAATTTTTATGTTATGTTCAGGTACTGGTAGAGTTGATCCACCACTGGCTTTCTATGTCTCTTACATAGGATGTCCCTGCCAAAAACCTTCATTAGAAAGAATGCTAATAGCCTGAACCACCCATTATTTTTCTAGAATTGTAAGATCTCCCCACCATCTCCCCATCCTTATTCCAAGGATCGCTCATAGCAGAGATAATACACTTGTTTTTCTGTTGGGTAAGATTTCTCCACCAGAGACCTTGATTACCTGACCATGGAGACTTACTACTTTCCAATAATGAAAATGATTATCATTAGGACATTTTGCTATCCATAAAATAGATGCTATGGATTATTTATTTTCACAATTTTACATATTCTTTGTCGTAGTGCAACAAATCACTTCAAACACTTCGGCTGCAAGTTTCTTGATGATCACATAATACAGTATTTCAGTATTCCCCTCATTCTAGTTGCACTAGAGTTTTTTTGTTTTGGATAGATTTGGGGAAGGATCACAATCCTAGGCCAATGGAAATCCAGGGGTCAGTTTTACATAGTTGCCATTCTGATTCTAGAGTAAGACATTCTGGTCCTTTTAATTAATGACATCAATGTTTTCCAGCTACTAAATCAGGACCAGGAAGCGTAATGAGACACAACTTTGTACAGTATAAGTTCAAAAGTAGGTAGAGCGTTCTCTCTAATCACTCCATTAACAATCCTCAGTTGACAGGAAGGAAGATGTAGTTTGGAAAAGGTTGCACATCCAGTTTTTACAAGCAGTGCACAAAGCTCCAGAAGCCACCCCAATAGAATTTACCTTCTTGTATGCTATTAACTTAACCACCTGGCCGGTAAACCCGACCTTGGTTCAGGGTAATAAAACTTGCAAAAAGCGTTAAACCCGAACTTTTGTAAGGTGGTTAAACAAACGTTGTATTGCAATCCGATTGTCATACATTGTATGACAATCGGGTTACAACTGTAAGAATATACTTACCCGGTCCCCACAGCTCCTCCGGTCACGTCCGTCCTCTTCAGTCTTCTCCCGGCGAGTGCAGTGACAATGTCCAATGTTTCCCGGTGACATCGCTGCATGCGTCGCTGCAAGAGGCGGGGCGGGAAATTCAAATCACTTTGTATTAAGCTCAATACAAAAAAGCTGTATTAAATCCAATACAAAGAAATCTTTACATAATACATAAATAATTGTGTTATATATATATATATATATATATATATATATATATATATTATATAAGCTGCTGTACAATTACATTACATTATACACAATTTTTTTTTTAAAGATTTTTTTTTAAAATTTTTTTATGTTTTTTAAAAAAAAATTTTATTATTAAATTTAGAAAATTTTGGACATATTTTGGTGAGTTATGCGGTAATTTGTTGTAATTCGGTGAATTATAAGTAATTATTGAGTAATTCGGCGAATTATAGCCTACAATCTAAAATAAATTTCCATGCAAAAAATGTAACACTTTTTGCATTTTTTTTTCTGAAAGGATGGGGATTCATACTTTGGCAATGAAAAAATGATGTTTTCAAGAAGCTACGTGCAGTGCCCTGATGGCGCCTCCCACTAGCCATGAGCTACCTTTATTGAAAAGAAAAATACAGAGACTTAAAATTTATATGTATCAAAACTGGACATAAAAAAATGTGATTAGTATGTTGAGAAAGAAAGAAAGGCAAATTTAAGCAGAATATATGTTTTAAATGTAAAGCAGGGTGTAATACCACTAGGGGCTTTACTACATATTGTACATGGGTGCAAACGAATGCGACTCATAAGGTCATTGAGAACAAGAATAGCTTACCTTAGCTGCAGAGAATACAATATCACATCTCTTATTTGTATTCTATTTTCTCTTATCTATTGTTTGAGTTTCCATATATTTATCACGTTTATAAAAAAAAATAACTATAGCCAGCTGTATTGAAAATTAGTAGCCTAGAGGCTAAAATAAACCATAAAATACGCTTTATTCTGTATGAGGGATAAATGATCCTCTAGTTTAAATATGAGTTGTGATTAGTCTGGCTGAAACACTACAGATTCTGATGAATTATGGACAAAGTTCTGTTTAAGCAGGAATAAGGCGCGCAGCCATTAGAATCCTGACTTGTCATATTGCTGTTTGGCTTGGGAGCAGTGCAAGAGTGCAGAGAGCTCCCATTATCATGCTGTTTTATCAATGGATCCAGGAGCAGAAGCCAATTTAAAGTAGATGTAAGCCCTAAGGCTAGGTTCACTCCAGTGACAAAAGTGTATGCTAGGCAAACATCATAGAAGTCATCTACACACAATCTTGGTCTGGTGTACGCTGATAGTAAAGATTATTTAAATTGTTTGTCAAGGATGGTTGTACGGGGTACCTCCCCTAACAGCAACCAGTCAAGACAGACCTGGAGCGAGTGAACCCAAGGAATGGTAGTGGAAGACCTGCATGACTGGAGGGGACAGGGAGCAGGCAAGAAGGGGTAAAAGTTGGAGGTGGGGGATAGTTGTGGGAAGGGTAGTGTGACAAAGAGGTGGGGTTAAAGTGGTAAAAGGTCAAGGAACCAAGGCAGGGATGATCATTCATGGTGGGACAGAGTGAGGGAAAGTTTCTGGGGGTTTGGGGAAGGTTAGTTTGGTTGCAGTGAGGTCCTTGAAAGTAGATGGTTTTGGGCAGTGGTTTCAGTGGGGAAGCTTTGGTGTGGAATCGCCAGAATGTTGTGGTAAATAGTCATGATTGGAATGTTCGTAGGGTGGGGACAGGGAATAGTGGTGATATCATTCCGGAGCTTGGTGGATGCAGATGGGAACATATATATCATGGTGGCACAGATTCCTAAGGGTCGGGGGGTTAGTGGAATGGGGAGACCTTTGAGGACCCGCAACCAAAAGTGTAAGAAGGATCTCAGGATAGTGTTAGGAGAATCATATATAACTGTGGTTATGTTATGGTTGAAACTATGTCCTATTGGTTAGTTATCTGGTATTTTTTATTGTTAATATTATTATTAATATTTAGGAGGTTA
>NC_092865.1:21799707-21802479 GCF_032062135.1 Pyxicephalus adspersus | reverse complement strand
TTCCTTACTTGCCTTACTCTGCAAATAATGAGGGCCCATACATTTCAATGGAACATCAAGGCTACTCTTTATTCCTTGTTAATCTACAGATTGCTGATGTATAGAATTATCCTACTCAATTTAGTACCGTTTCATTTAATTTTCACATGCCTGTCCTGAAATGTTTTGATGCATTATCCCATCTTATCCTATAAATAGCCTCAGGTAGTATTAACATACGTCAGTATTTGATTCCAATGCATTATTCGCCCAACATCTACCAGTTATTCCTTCACTGTTTTATTCTTTTCTCCATTCTCCTCTTTCTGCAATGCTGCAGTTAAGCTTGGGTTTATTTATTGGTTGTTTAGAATATATAAATGCTTTGGAGTGAATATTCTAGACACATGCTCACGTTAGGCGAGTTTCTTATGGATAAGTTTGCTAGTTTTTGTACTCCTGCCAATCTCCAGACATCAGCTTACCTTTCTTCTTGTGTCCATTCATAGTAAATGGGATCTTGGGAACCTTTATTTGGTGGGTCACAAGACTCAGTGTGCTGTTAAAACTGTGCTCCTTCGCACTGGGGATTTAACACTGAGAATGAGCGACAAATCAGCTTGTCAACACAATCACAGCAAAACTAGTGGAGTCAGAACTTCCTGTTCTACTTACCTCCACTTTTTTCTTCCTACATGTCACTTGGCTGTGTTATAAGTTTACTATAGAAAGGTGGCACCTTGGTCATTACCAAAGCACCCCGAAAAAAAGATGGAGTAGTAACCCTACTAGCCACTGGGCTTTTTGCTACACTATTCCAAAGACCACAGTCCTCAGGATCACTCCAACATTGGCTAGCAAGATCATAGAGCAGGAGACAAAATGGAGGCAAGTACAATAGCCAGGTTTAGGCCATGGTCGAGTGAGCTGACAGACAAGGATTTTTGAGTTTTAGGCAAAGGTCAACAACAAGGAGGGAAGATACAGGCAATGCTGGAGCAAGACCCTATAGCACCCAATGCTTAGGTGTGCCCCCCACGAGCTTTCAGAGGGGTTGCAAAATGCTGAAGAACCAAAGGGAACCACCTCTTTTGCCTATCTCTCAAAGCAGCCCTGGACACAAACGAATTTAAAAAAAGGAATCAGTTTAAGCAACCTCATCAAGTTAGCTGTAAAGAAGTCAGGGCACTTGCCACCACAAAGTAGGGAGTTTAAATACCCTTCTTGACACATCCATATGCCCATCATACTTGGATGTACATCGGCAAATGTACATCCGCAACCAAACAGGTAAACGATCTTGAATGACCTAAAACTGAAATTTAAGGACCACTGCATGCAACAATACACTGGAGATACTATCACAGACTACGTTTTCTACCTTGGGGTCACCTGGCTGCCAACAACCTGTAGCTGAAGAGCCTGTCTGTAGGTAGCACACACACAATAAAATTATCAGAAGTCTGGCTTGGTCCTACATTTTTATTTTCACACAAATAACACACTGTTCTTCAAAAACCTTGTACATACTCTGAGTGTCAAACAAATGTAGTAAGTGTTCAGATCTCATCAAGGAAAATAATTGTACTGTGTGCCAGTGTTTGCTGCTAAATCACAGAACAGTAATAATAATAAAAGCCAAACCCTAAGGAAACCAGCTATTTCCACAATGGCCGGTATTTTTCACTGAAAAGTTTGCAATCCTATCAGGTATATTTTCTTCATTTTGAATCATATTCATTAACATACCTTTAAAGGCATAAATGGCCCATATTAGGCTTTGAGGAGTAATTGTAATGCACATTCATAAGAGAGTTTCAGCGGTAATGACACAGAATTGCATCTGTCGCCTCATTTCAGTATCATCCTTTAGGGTTGCCAACTGTCCCTTATTAGCTTTAAAATCTTTTTTTCATACCCTCATCATCCTCATCCCTCAATCCAAAAATAATAAAATATTGATATTAAGGGTCAACACAGCTTGACTGTCCCACTTTCTGAAAGACCCAAATAATGACACACACACTGTAGCAGAGTGACATACCTTTGCTTGTTGCTGCAGAAAACCACACACAAGGAAATTAAATCACAAAGGGAAATAGATTTCTTACGCAATGAAGCCAAATATACAGTAGCTTCTCTGATTCAGTTACAATCTTATGGTGGAAGTAATTTCTAATGGATAGAGCAATGTACATGCAATGTATCTTGTTTAATTGGTTACATGGTAAAAGTGAGGAATGCAAAACAGATGCTATTAAGTACCAACTCAATAACAGGGCCACAGGGCTATGTGACATACATCATACAGTGGGCCTGATTTATTAAAGTTCTCCAAAACTGGAGAAGATAGACTATCATAGAGGAACCTAGGTGATCAAGCAAACATGGAATGGATTTTTTTAAATTTGTTATTATACATTATAAATATTATTTATATTTTTTTCAATCCTGGACCAGATCAATTCTAGGCTTGGTCTTCCATGATAGTCTATCTTCTCCAGTCAGGAGAGCTTTAAAAAGTAGCTTCAGTGTGAGACGGAAGGCCTTTAGAAGTCACCTATAGTTTAATTGTGTATAATGGTTTGGGCTGCACAAACTTTAGAAAACTTCCCACCATTGTCCAATTGTATAGGTCTCAACAACTCCCTTTTATCTCAAGGTTTCCGTACTGCACAAGCATACACAATTAGCCTGATTTTTTAAAGCTCCCCAAGACTGGAGAGGATAAACTTTCATCAGTGAAGCTGGGTGATCCAGCAAACCTGGAATAAATCTGGTCCCGGACTGAAA